>NC_091826.1:41379307-41476807 GCF_038994185.2 Dermacentor albipictus
CTTTGTTTCGAGGATTCGGGTCTGCAGAAGGTGTAACTCGGCTTTGGCAATAGTTCGCTTCCCCATGGCAGTCTTCACAAGGACCGGGAGCCGCAGGAACCACGGAATGAGTCCATGCGTCTTGCAGCGCGTGTTGAACTGTAGGTGGCACTGGAACATTTATTGGCACCATTATGTTTCCTCGCCAGACGAGTTTCCGTCGAACAATTGACTATAAGTCCGATAAAGGTAACATTCGATAAGGATTGATAGGGGTCGCATTCTGTTTGATAAGATTGATAGCTGCCCATAATTCTGGTATTTGTACTGACTTTATACTGGCCTCAACCAGTTTGATAAGACTGATAATGAAAACGGACAGCGCACCGATGAGAAAATTGAACAATGTGTGCACATACTACGACAACTGTAGGGGCGTTTCTGACGAAATTTCTGAATTACAAAAAGATGCGATTGTTTTGCACCTGTCACTTGCTGCTGGTGGGATGTCACAAGTGGTAGCAAGCTAGCATCGAATTTTGTACTTTCACTGCAGGCTCTCATAGACCGAAGCTCTTAGGCGCGCCTTCCTGCGTTGAGCCTTGGCCTCCCTCGTAACAGAGTGAACGAGCGCAGGAAAGGATCAAAGAGCGAACTTCTCGTCCTAATGCAGGATTCGTACGACACTTCTTGCACTGTTACAATTATCTGAACATAGGGAAGATTTCTCTTCCTGGGATATAAAGCTGCGGGTAATTTAAAACCTATGTAATCGACTTGACAACATAATGGCGACGTAACAAGTGAATGGACATAGGAAAATCGGCTTAAGAAAATACTTCGCAAAATGAGATGCTAATCATCTATAGAAAATATAAGAGCCAGCGATGGGCCAAGTCCGCCAACTATTGATTCAACGAAGAACAAGTTGCAATTTTGAGCACATCGTGATGTCGTGATGGTGGGTGGCCCTTGCGCTAACTCACTCATCACGTGTACCATTGTAGAAATGTTTTGGGGAGCTTGTCTCACATATCGTGAAACGTTGCGCAAGAAAATGGCGGTGAATATACACTAACTAATGGAGTCCCAATGCAGTATGTGCTCCACAATTGTGGACAGATGTACGTTTCCGATATGCTTTTACGCAGTTTGTATGTACATTTTATTGGTGCGCCCTAGGTGTTGCATATTGGAATGAAAGTGCCCCTGACTGTACAAATGGATACACGTTGCTCAAATCACACAATGCAGGTATCTGCGCTTTATGGAAGTATGAATGCCTTGTTATCTTACGCTGTCTACTCCGTTTCTTTCGGGCCGACTACACGTGAGTTGCCTCATTCTCGGCTGCTAACTCGAAGCAAAATCTAAAGCTGAACTGCGACCTGTTTGTTCATGCATTTGATTTGACGAGAATAAGTTTTATGCTTAAGCTCGGAAAGTTTTGAGTAGTGCTCCGTAGGGTGGGATGGATCTAAATGTGTGTCGCCTACAAAGTCTGGATTTCTCACCTGCGTAGCTGCTATCGCCTGAATTGCAGCGCTTGTCCGCCATCCCGAGTGGGCTGTTAGCTCGCCGGTGACGCTATCCCGGGTTGCTTCACAAACGAGTGAGTCATCTTCTCCTGGGAAGCTGAATGAAACAGCCCAATGCATCAGCGTGCGCGCATCTCCTCGAAGCCCGCTCGTCCATGGAGATAACGCGCTGCTGAACGGCCAACCAGTAAAACTCCCGGCCGGGTTATTGAGTGGCATGAACAACATAGTCACGCGGGTCCCAGGTGCCTAAGGCAAGGCAAGGGGACCACCTGCAGAGAGATCCACAAGAAGCACAATTTATTAATTATAGCCTCAACTTCAGAAATAGTGTTTAAGAGGGGTATTGTCTACGCGGTGTCAGCCTGAGGCACTTTTTCAAATAAAACCCGTCAGAAGACAGTGCACGCTTTCTAGGCAGAAGCTCATTGCATGAGAAAGTGCCAGGCATGGAGAAAAGTGGGCCGGACATTTTTGTAGTTTATTGCACTCTAGCTAAAACAGATCAGCGAAAAATTGAGAAACACCCTTTTTTTCATGCCGAAGTGCCATGAGGAATAACAAGCACTGATGTGTAGTTTGGAATAAACTATGTAGCTGTTCGTCCACGTTCGCCGGCGTTCGCGCTATTTCGCTGTCGTCTTGTTGGCCATTTATCCCTAATGTAAGCCTAGGCTCCAGACAACTTGTATATATCACACAGGAAGACTTGCATACGAACAAGATTTCAGAGCGAAAAATGAGCACGCATACCTCACTTTAGAACTCGGATTCGTTCTGCAGCGTATCCAGTGGCGCTCACGCACTTAGCCATTAGGAACGTTTTAATCACTTACGTCAGTCTCTTGATAGCAAGAAAACCTGTAGTTCTGAAAGTTCAGAAACTTAAAGAAAGTTCGCGCTTTCCATAATCACTTTTTTCAAACGCTTGTGTCATGTGCCAGTCTTGTAGCCATCGTGTTCCATATATGGCTCACTGAAAAAAATGATGCGAGGCCTTAGTAGAAATATAGAATATACTAAGCATACTTGTAAATAAAGTGTGCTTTCAACCGGAGCGATACAACCCCGAATGCATTCTTTGCTCTTCTTTTGTCTCATTTTTCTTACTATTCAAGATACTGGCGCCAAGTGATAGCTTGCTACATAAAGGAATTCTGTCTGCCGCACAGTATCCATCTTGGCCGCCATGCAGTGCCCTTCGATTTAAACAGCGTCTATCTCTACGTGATGTTGCGCTCCTAATGGTCGAGGTCGCTTTGCCCTTGATCCTACCTTTTCGGTGGATTACTACTTCTTGAACACCTAATTACGCTTTTCTATATTTCATTTTATTACCGTGCTCCATCACATAAGTGGTTTACCCTGTGCACTTCAATTCTTTAGCCGCGTTTGTCTTACCTGTAGTCGCACGTCATCTAAAAGCTCCTTGCTTCCACGCCGGCTTTATAACGTGCGTCTAGTTATTTCGCTACCATTTCGGCAATATTTATCAAGTAATTATTATACTTTTGAAATTACTGTACTGCTGTTGCTTTTTATCCTGTGTTTGCATATTTTCCGAAGCTTAAGGTCACATGTGCTAGGGTTCGACCATCAGAGGCAGGAGTCCGTTGCTAAAGAAAAGCGGCATGGGAGTATGGGACTGGGAAAAAATTACAGGGGCGTTCCCGGATTAAGTAGGCGTGTCCAAATATTTCTGCCGGGAACCACATACACCATAGCTGGCTGGTCAGAATAAATTGCGGTGGCTCGTTTATGCGGCGCCGTGTCATCAGATTGCCGACACCGCGCGACCGAGTCCTGCCATAACAGGATCATAGCAGGGAATCAGTGCATTCCAGCGCTACTACCATGTCGGGCACATACTTGCAGATTGACAAAAAGCTCGAGAACAAGTTAACAACCGCAGAAAGAGGGACGGAACAAAAAATGATAAGCCTAAAGTTAGGAAACCGCAAGAGAGCGCTGTGGTTCAGAGTGCAAACGAGAATAGACGGTATTCTAATTGACATTAAGAGAAAGAAATGGAACTGGGCAGGTTATGTAATGCAAAGCTCAGATAACGCGTTCGTAATTATGGTTGCAGAATGGATGCATAGAGAAGGGAAACTCAGTTGGGGACGGCAGGAGACTCGGTGTGGTGATGAAATTGGTTTGCGCATGACAGGAGTAACTGGAGAAAGAAGGGGGAGGCCTTCATCCTACAGTGGACCTAAAATAGGCTGATTATTATTATTATTATTATTATTATTATTATTATTATTATTATTATTATTATTATTATTATTATTATTATTATTATTATGAAAGAATGAATTTCGGGCCGACAAGTTGGCTTAATTCGCTTTATGCAGCTCAATTAAAAATTGCCTATGGAATGCGACAACGTGAACAAGATGCTAGTGGCGTCAGACACCCAGCGGAGCGAGCAGCGAACCATCCAGAAACTTTCCCAGCAACCAAGCTTAAGTTTACAGGTGGTGTACTTTCAAGTAAATTTCAAAGCGTGTGACATTTTTGCTCTGTTGGCAGATCTTGACAGCCGGATTGTCCTCTAATAAATATCAAACACCACATTGAATGACGCCTGCCTGATTCATTAGCGCAAACTGTGGGCAAGAGTGTGCAATTTTGTCTCATATTATTTTGCAAAAGAACAGCCTGAATTCGAGACATAAAGCGCGCTACAGTGAGCGAGACTGCGCAAAAGACGAAGCACGGAGCGATCCAGGGGAAAACAGCACTTTTATCAAAAACAATGTAAAACTCACTCGCCCCATTTGCGTCCCCGCCCCAGAGGAGCTCATCACGAGTCTGAAACATTTCGCGTGGCTTATCCTCACCAACTTCTGGCTGCGCGGGTGGAGGATTCCCCGGAGCTTGGGACCCGGTTGAGCCACTACAACAGGAGAAGTTGCTCGCTACGGTCGAGTGGCTTGCAGCCATTGTCCGAGTACAGGCAGATCCAAGGCCCTTGTGCTCGCTCCTGCTTGAAATAGAACAAAATAAAAGATGGTAAAACATGCTAGAAGCTAGATGTTGATGTAAATTTCGTTATTTCGTCACTTGAGAATATACCACATTTCCTATTATATGCATATAAACGATTTTTGGGCAACATTTTGCATCAACAAAGCGAATATTGAAACGTCCGTGGAAACATCATACTCAAATTCTGCTCATTTTTTGACTGAAAGGATGACGGCTCAACTACCCTACATGATTTTTTTACTAACTTTTGTTTTGAACACATTTTTATAATTGCTGTTCACCTATGCATAACGCTTCAATGTTCTGCTGCGCCGACTGCGTATAGATGGTAATTCGAAGATCAAACGACTGAATGTTCGATGAAGTAGTCCTCTGAGTCGTGCAGTCCTTATGGTTCGGCCCTCTTGCGCAGACACGCAGCTCCATGAAGACCAGACAGCCCGAGAAGAGGCGTCGGAGGTAAGTACCCGGATCTCATCTAGAATCGGGATGGGTAGGCCGTTTGATGCTGGTAATTTGATCTCTTCCTTTTCCGGGGGGGGGGGGGGGTAGCCTTTAGAAGGGCGCCCCTTTCTGACCGCCCTATATCGCAGCAGTTCAGATTTTTCGGCAGAGCAGGCAAGTCCCGTGCCCACGAGGTAGTTTTTCACGCATTGTATGGCCTGTTGTAGACGTTGCTCGATCGCTCCGCCGCTGCCAGTTGTCGTCCAAATCATGATATCGTCCGCGTATAGCGTGTGATGCAGTCCTTCGATGTGAAGCAATCGGTCGGGTAACCCCAGCAGGATGAGGTTGAAGAGCATCGGCGAGATCACCGAGCCCTGCGGTGTGCCCGAGCTCGCGGTGTTGATTTGATCTGACTCTAGATGTCCCACTCGCGTGTGAGCGCTTCTTCCCGTGAGGAAGTCTCGGACGTAGTTGTACGTTCACAGTCCGAGATTTACCTTGTCTATTTGTCACAACATGGCATCGTCGAAAACGTTACCGAAGGCCCTCTTCAAGTCAAGCCAGAGGATGGCTCTCCTCAAGCACCCCGGATTGTCTATGATTTGATGTTTTAGTTGCAGAAGGGCGTCTTGCATGGCGAGATGTCTTCTGAACCCAATCATGATGTGTGGAAATAATTCGTTGTCCTCGAGGTAATCTGTGAGTCTATTGAGAACCGGTGGGGGGCTCCATCAACTTGCCCACGCAGGACGTGAAGGGGATGGGGCGCTGGTTTTTCAGCTGTAATTTCTTGCCGGGTTTCTGTATCAGTATGGTATTTGCTTCTTTCCATTGCTGGGACAGGAAAGCCGGCTCTTTTATTCTAAAATGCGTTTCGCGAGGCGAAATTGTCAGTGATTAAAGGCACCCAGTACTAGACCGTGCTCTCTGCGTCCGATCACCTGCTCTCTTCTCCGCGGCATTCAAAGCCACTTCATCTCTTGCGTTCTTCTCTGGCTGTTGACGACGATGGTGCATTGGCATCCTTTTTGAAACGGAGCGCAGACAAGCAGTCACCTTGTCTGAGTCCCTAAGGCGGAAGGTTGAAGTGGCTCGTTGCAATGGCTCATACCTGTAAATTGCGGCTTTTAGTGGAGTGATAAAAGAAAATATCAGCAAGGGCATATACCCCCGTCAGCGATGACTCATACCTCCCTTAATTGAAGTCACCCTTACAACACACAGAAGAGCTTACGTTTCAAGAAAGAACAAGCTCAGTAGAAGCATCCGAATCATCAATAAAGCATTGCATACCCCGCTTGCAAACACGCTTTTGTCGGGGATGCTCGCCTATCGAGAACTGAGTGTACGACCTTTGAAGTGGTGGTAGCAAAGCATTCGCCCACACGTATTGCTTTCCCCTGCGGAGAGGTTGCAACCTAATGTTAATGAGAAACGTCGTTACACCCGCTATGCAAGAGTGCGAAGCCGTAGCTAAGTGTCGGAAACGAGCCGAAGAATCCAAACTGCGAAAACAGCAACGCCAGGATGCGAGACGGCAACGCACAGAGGAGACCGAAGCACGCAAGCAACGGCTCGCCACACGTGTGTTTCACTTTGCCACTCTTTATACACTGCAGGAAGTATGAGCCCTGCGATCGTTTAACTGAAAGCATCGTCAAGTGTTCAACATGCTTTTGTCTTCGCGTGTTGCAGGAAGCTGACATGCTGCCAAACATTTTCAGGCATGCTATACATCCTTTCCTCTCGAGTATTTTTGTTTACATGCCCTTGTTCTTTTTTTTCTCTTATTCACGATTTTATCTACACTGTACCGCTGTATACCTGTGCCTTTTAACTGATCCGGTAATATCAATCTCTCGCCGGCTTTTGAATACGTAAAAATTGCTTTGCCTACCCAACAAGACATGTTTCTGTCCGTCATGTAAGACAATGAATAGCACCGTAAGTAATGGCTCATCCGCACGTAAGTCAGAGGCTACAAGAACACAACATACTGAAGCGAACAGTGGATACCATTCAGAGAAATCATCAATACAACGCAAAGGAGAGCGTACGTTTCGATAAAGAACAAGCTGGAATTAAGCATCCGAGTCATAATCACACATTAAGCATTCCCTACTCCCTTCAACAAATGTAAGTGTGGTTTTGCAACATCTTCTCTAGATTAACCTTATTTCACTTTAATTAAAACCAAGAATGGCGGTTTCGACTCGCATCAAAGGTCGAGTATTCGGATGATTTAGGACTGTCCTCAATAACTGCGCCTAAATTCCTTCACCTTAACACGAAATGTCGTGGACACGACTCCGACCAATGATCGTTGATTCGAGTTAAGATACAGTTCGGTCACCTCAATCCTAATTAAACCTGCCTGACGATGTCCGCTATCTAACATGATAAGCTTCGTTTTAAATAAGGTAGATAACGACCGATGGGGGTTTATAAGCGTTGATACTGGTCAGATAAAGTTTCACAACATTGATGACACCGGGTGCGTGCACATGAGCAAGTGGCACAATGCCTACGCATACTTAGACAGCAACAGGAGCAGTTTCTGCGTGAATTTGTTTTCCTCGTGAACTCTTGCTTTACCATCTAACATCTTGCTTTACTTTACTAATTGTCGCATAATGCTTCCTTTCACTTTAAATCGAAGGGATTTCGGAAGGTGTACGTTACTGACGAGTCACACTTGGTGAATACCTTTGCATTGCTTTCGGATGTGCTGAGTGTCCTCCTGAATTTTGCTGTAGTGGACACAGGCTTCATCTGGGTGCGAAGATTCGCTCCGGTATGTTTTTTACCTATGGCAGCCAGGTAGAGCACCAAATAGGAGGGAAATGTCTATTGTATTATCGTCCAGATTTTCCCTAATTGCTTTCTTCTTACTCTTGTAAACATCCATAGTCTGCTAGCACGCGCATTTGGCCGCTGTCTGTCTCAAATGTGAGCGCCACGCGGCAGTCAACTTAGAAATGAGCGCGTCCAGAAGTCTTTCAACTCTCAACGAATGAAGTCGTATAATGGCGTGCTTCTGCTGTTGTAATTGCTTGCGACGCAATATCACTGCCGCATGTTTCGGACTGCTGTTGAAACAAGCAAAGGTGCCACCAGGTTATTTTCGAAAATGTGAAAGGCTTGTGTCGCCAAAGTTACCCGTCGCAGTTGTACTAGCGCAGATGAACATAATAACTACGGGCCGTCGGAGAGCAGGAGCGGACCATAGCAATAAAACTTTAATAGGACTCGTAGGCAGCTAAAGTCCTCATCGTCATCATCATTAGCAGCAGGTTATATTTATGTCGAGTGCCCAGGACGGAGGCCTCTCCAAGAGATCCCCAAATACCCATATATTGTGCGTGCTGATTCCAAGGTACACCTGCAAATTTCCTAATTTCATCACACCGCCTAACCTTCTGCCGTCCTCCACTGCGTGTGCGTTCCCTTTGCACTCATTTAGTAACTTTAATGGTCCACCGGCTACTTGTGCTATGCATTACGCTGTCTACCCAGCTGTATTTTTTCTCCTAATGTCAACTGAAGTATCCGGTGTTCCCATTTGCTGTCCGATCCACATCACTTCTTCTTGTGTAATAATGTTGTGGCTAAAATTTCTTGGTTCCAATCACTATGCGCGCTGTATAGCTTGTTCTGAATCTCTTTTGTTAACCTCCATAATTCTGCCCAATCAATAAGCAGCGGGAGAATCCAATGATTTCACAGTATACATAGCAATGACAGTGGTAAGCTCCCAGTCGGGATTTAGTAATGGCTGCAAGCCAATACTAAATTACTAAATTAAGTTATTAGTAATGTCTTCAAGTCATTTTTATTTGTTTGCAAACTTCCTTGTCAGGAATGGGGGCTCTGAGATCAAGTACCATAGATACACACTCCTGCACAGTCTCCAGATACTGACTGGCGCTCATTAATTCTTGTTCCCTTTTCGGGCTACTGTCTTCTGCATGTTAATCTTCAACACCACTCTTACAGTTCTTGTTTAACGTACTCAACCATTTGTTGCAGGTCATACCTACTAGTGCGGAACTAAACAATGTCATCTGCAACGCGAATGTTTTTGAGGTACACCCCGTTGAACCTCACTAAAATCCTTCTTATTCTAGCAGTTGGGACAATTCTTCTAAGCATGGAGCCAATAGCATTGTAGACATTGTGTACACTTGCCTGACCCCTTTTATGATTGTTAATTTTTCACTTTTCTTATGGTGAACTAAGCTGGCGGTCGAATTTTTGTAGATAATTTCCAAGTATGCCTCCTGTACCCTTAATTTAGCAACACTTCCATGACTGCTGCAGTTTTACTGATTGAAATGCATCTTTGTATGTGAAAGCCGCGTACATAGTGCTTCACGTAACCTGAGCCAAGCTTTAAGATCTGCTGATGCCAGATAGCTTGACCGCTCCAACGCAATGTTTGTCGTCGCTTGGAGATTATCAGGTTATTTTTTGGAATTGATAGTCTGGCTGCTCACTGTTCTGATTAAATACCATAACACCTACTTTTATAAGACTAAATTTCAAACCTAAATTATTGCCTTCCCGTCCACAGATATTAGCCAGACGGTGCAAATCACTTTGCTTGTCAGCTAGTAACACAATGCCATCCGCATAAAATAAACCAATGAACTGCTGCTCTACTTCCGTCCCCGCATGTTTGTATGAGAGATTAAACCCGATATTACTTCCTTTTAGCGCCCCCTCCATCCTAACTATGTACAACATAAACAGCAGCGGGATTAAAGGGCAACCCTGCTCCAATCCCTCATTGATATGAACTTTCTCCTCGCTCTTCATCCCTGCACATTCAACGCAAGCAGTTTTTTCTAGGTAAATCTATCTCAAAAGCTGTAGAAAATCGTCACCTAAGCCATTCCATTGCAGAATATCCCACAAAATGTGGCGGTCTGCGTTGTGATAGGCTCCTGTAATGTCTAAAAAGGCCACATACGATTGTCTTATTTCTGCTTTTGATATTTCAATGCACTGAGTAAGAAAAAAAAGTTATCATCTAAACGCCTACCTATTCTGAAGCAACTCCGAAGTTCTTCCAAAATGCCATTATTAGCTGCGCATGCTTGAACCTTTAATTTCATTGCCAGCAGTGCTAGCCTGTGTGATGCGGGGAGTCGAGTGCCATCTGTTCGTGATTTAAGGAACCGAGCGGCGTCTCCCGCTCGGCTCGGCGATTGTCATCGGCCGTTGCCGTAAAGGCTCCACATCCTCGCCTCTAAAATTGCTATTGTTGTTCTTTGGCACTTTTCTTATTTAGGTGTGAGAAGATTTAACATAAACGGCATGCGCTGCCGATGCTTTGTTCCATGAAATTTGTTGGTGGGTTGTCAGTCTCAAATGCCTTAGGAATAATTTGTCGAAAAAAGAACGAGGCATGAGCGAATATATTGATAGAACGTTGTGGTAATAAACTCCGCATATAATGCACGTCATGTAGCAAGGCATTGCAGGCACAAAAATCTTATGCGAAAGTTATTCGCGAAGCACGCCACATGCACGATGCGTTTCGATACTCACGGAATGCGCTTTCCGTTGGCATGCACCTTCACTGATCAAATTGCCATCAGTTCATGCACATCGCGTAGAGGGACACAGAGAAATAAGCTGTCATTGATTTTATACGGATGATAAAGAGTGATAAGGTGTTATAGGGGGTCTCATCATGGTCTGTATTAGATCGACGCGGATGGATCAGGTGCAAATAAGCGATCAAGGTTTCTAATTATCGGGGCGATTCTGATTGTACCGATCACGCTTGATACTCATCGGATCAAGTTTGATATGATTGGTAAGGACAAAAATTAGTTGTTCAAGGTCGGGGGGTGTTCGATAAGGGCTAGAAGGACATATCACCCTTGATAGGAATCATATGCTGAAGTTGGTAACGACAGATAATGGTTACTAAAGTTTGGATCGAGTCCGAAAGAGGTAACAATCGACAGGATTGATAGGGGTCGCATCCTGTCTGATAACATTGATAACTGCCGATAATGCTGGTATTTATGCTGACTTTATACTGGCCTCAACCAGTTTGATAAGATTGATAATTAAAACGGGCAGCGCGCAGATGAGAAAATTTAACAACGTGTGCACATAATACGAGATCTGTAGGGGCGTTTCTGATGAAATTTCTGAATTACGAAAAGATGCGATTGTAGTAGCAGCTAGCATCGAATTTTGTACATTCACTGCCGGCTCTTATAGACCGCAGCTTTTAGGCGCGCCTTCCTGCGTTGAGCCATGGCATCCTTCGTAACAGAGTGAACGAGCACAACAAAGGATCAAAGAGCAAACTTCTCGTCCTAATGCAGGATTGGTAGGACACTTCATGCACTGTTACGATTATATGAATATTGGGAAGATTTCTCTTCCTGGGATATGAAGCTGAGGGTAAGGTAAAACCCATGTAATCGACTTGCCAACATAATGGCGGCGTAACAATTGAATCGACGTAGAAAATCGGCTTAAGAATTGTAACTTGCAAAGTGAGATGCAAATCATTTATAGAAAATATAAGAGCCAGCGATGGGCCAAGTCCGCCAACTATTGATTAAACGAAGAACAAGTTGCAATTTTGAGCACCTCGTGATGTCGTGATGGTGTACACGGGTACCACGTGTATGGTGTATCACGTGTACCATTCTAGAAATGTTTTGGGGAGGTTGTCTCACATATCGTGAAACGTTGCGCAAGAAAATGGCGGTGAATATACACTAACTAATGGAGTCCCAATGCAGTATGTGCTCCACAATTGTGGCCTGATGTACGTTTCCGATATGCTTTTACGCAGTTTGTATGTGCATTTTATTGGTGCGCCCTAGGTGTTGCATATTGGAATGAAAGTGCCCCTGACTGTACAAATGTACGCTGCTCAAATCACAGAATGCAGGAATCTGCACTTTATGGAAGTATGAATGCCTTGTTATCTCACGCTGTCTACCCCCTTTCTTTCGGACCGGCTACACTTGAGTTGCCCGATTCTCGGCTGCTAAATCGAAGCAAAAGCTAAAGCTTAACAGCGACCTCTTTGTTCATGCGTTTGATTTGACGAGAATATATTTTATGCTTAACCTCGAAAAGTTTTAAGTAGTGCTCCGTAGGGTGGGATGGATCTAAATGTGTGTCGCCTACAATGTCTGGATTTCTCACCTGCGTAGCTGCTCTTGCCTGAATTGCAGCGCTTGTCCGCCATCCCGAGTGGGCTGTTAGCTCGCCGGTGACGCTATCGCGGGCTGCTTCACAAATGAGTGAGTCATCTTCTCCTGGGAAGCTGAATGAAACAGCCCAATGCATCAGCGTGCGCGCATCTCCTCGAAGCCCGCTCGTCCATGGAGATAACTCGCTGCTGAACGGCCAACCAGTAAAACATCCGGCCGGGTTATTGAGTGGTGTGAACAACATAGTGACGCGGGTCCCAGGTTCATAAGGCGAGGCACGGGGACCACCTGGAGAGAGATCCACAAGAAGCACAATTTATTAATTATAGCCTCAACTTCAGAAATAGTGTTTAAGAGGGGTATTGTCTACGCGGTGTCAGCCTGAGACACTTTTTCAAATAAAACCCGTTAGAAGACAGTGCACGCTTTCTGGGCAGAAGCTCATTGCATCAGAAAGTGCCAGGCATGGAGACAAGTGGGCCGAACATTTTTGTAGTTTATTGCACTGGCACTAAAAGAGGTCAGAGAAAAATTTAGAAACACTCCTTTTTTTTCATGCCGAAGTGCCATGAGGAATGGCAAGCACTGCTGTGCAGTTTGGAATAAAATATGTAGCTGTTCGTCCACGTTCGCCGGCGTCCGCGCGATTTCGCTGTCGTCTTGTTGGCCATTATCCCTAATGTAAGCCTATGCCCCAGCCAACTTGTATATATCACACAGGAAGACTTGCATATGAACAAGATTTCAGAGCAAAAAATGAGCACGCATACCTCACTTTAGAACTCGGATTCGTTCTCGAGTGTATCCGGTGGCGCTCACGCAGTTAGCCGTTAGGAACACTTTAATCACTTACGTCAGTCTCTTGATAGCAAGAAAACCTGTAGTTCTGCAAGTTCAGAAACTAAAGAAAGTTTCCGCTTTCCCTAAACAATTTTTTCCAACGCTTTTATCATGTGCCACTCTTGTAGCCATCGTGTTCCGAATATGGCTCTCTGAAAAAAATGATAAGAGGCCTTAGCAGAAATATAGAATATACTAAGCATACTTGTAAATAATGTGTGCTTTCTGCCGGAACGATACAACCCCTAGTGCATTCTTCGCTCTTCTGTTGCCTCATTTTTCTTACTATTCAAGATACTGGGGCCAAGTAATAGCGTGCTACACAAAGGAATTTCGTCTGCCGCGCAGTATCCATCTTGGCCGTCATGCAGTGTCCTGTCGATTTAAACAACGTGTATCTCTACGTGATGTTGTGCTCTTAATGGTCGAGGTCGCTTTGCCCTTGATCCTAACTTTTCGGTGGATTCATACTTCTTGGACATTTAATTACGCCTTTTTATATTTCGTTTTATTACCTTGCCCCATCATATAAGTGGTTTACTCTGTCCACTTCAATTCTTTAGCCGCATTTGTCGTACCTCTAGTCGCACGTCATCTTAAAGCTCCTTGCTTCCACGCCAGCTCTATAAAGTGTGTCTAGTTATTTCGCTACCATTTCGGCCATGTCTATCAAGTAATTATCATACTTTTGAAATTACTCTACTGCTGTTGCTTTTTCTCCTGTGTTTGCATATTTCCCGAAGCTTAAGGTCACATGTGCAGCGGTTCAACCATGCCAGGCAGGAGTCCGTCGCTAAAGGAAAGCGGCATGGGACAATAGGACTGGGGGAAAATTACAGGGGCGTTCCCGGCCTAAGTAGGCGTGTCCAAATATTTCTGCCAGAAATCACATACACCATAGCTGGCTGGGCAGAATAAATTGCGGTGGCTCGTTTTTGCGGCGCCGTGTCTTCAGATTGCCGACACCGCGCGACCGAGTCCAGCCATAACAGGGTCATATCAGGGACTCGTCTATGATGAGTGTGACAAGGTCCAACGTCCACCAGTTGGCGTACCGCGAATGCAGGACCTCCAGGGATTTTACATTGACATTCCTACCCATTCGTTCACGCTGCTGCACTACCACTTGCACGTAGACAGCATCAATGACAACTACGTTTTAATGTACGTGTTCAGCCGTAGCTGTCAGAGAGCTTCCTTGCAGAGCTCTAACTGCCACCTCTTGAGCCAAAGCTCGGTGATGATTGCGTTGAGGGGCAATCGACAGCTGCAGCACCTCGCACCTTCGTGTTCATCAAGCCGGCATTCTATCACGGCAGTTCTCGGTAGGTGCACCACTTGCAAGTCATTCAAGTCACGAGTGCACACATCGACTAGAATTAGCCGTACCTCTGGTCATCAGTCACTGGTCCCAATCTGCAAGCTTCACGCAGTCTGAGAGTCGCTTCCTAAGCTGAATGACCTTGCGCGACGATAATTCGCAAGGAAATCGCTGGGTGGAACGTAGCACTCTAGCGTACTGTACGGTCTCCAGCTTTCCTTCCATGGACGGTGATTCGGGTTTTTGTCTTACTGCCGGTGTCTTCGCGGCCTCTCTAACAGGCTTTAGAGGGCGCAAAATCTGCCCTCGTCAACTCGGAGACGCCACAGGCGAAACATCTGCACTGCGTTAAATTGCCACCACGTCAAACTTGACGTGGCCATTGTCCGAGTTCTCATGGTAAGCAGCACACCAACCGTACATCGAATCATTCAGTTCGTTGCTCTTGTGGGTACCTGGCCTGTACAACATTTATAAGAGCAACCATGCTGTGCAGTTCTTTCAGCCTGATAGCCCATTTTACAACACATCGTAGGCAATTAGCATAAACACCATGCTCATGCAAGGTGCGTACTGCCAAGTGACCTAGGCGCACGCATCTAGGACAACCGGTGCAATATCGTTACTAAACCCTACGGGGTCCCTCTGAATCTCTGTACATGCCTCGTACCTCAAAGCACCCGGGGCTCGTGGCACCAGTATGCTTCTAGGAGCCCTTGGCAATGGCACCTTTCGCCTGTAGCATCAATGCTGGCTCAATCATCTCACTGTAACACTGCAACCCTGACGACTACAACCATGGCCATGCCGGCCAGAAAATTTTTGCAGACATTCGCCTTACCGAAGAGGAGCCTCGAAGCTACGAGAAAGTGAAGAAAAAGTTCGATGCCCATTTTGTGGCCGCGAAGTATATAGTCTGTAAAAGCGCAAATTTCCATTGCCGAAAGCAAGAACCCGGGGAAAGTGCGGACAACTTTGTGACAGCACTGCACGAACTTGCCGACCGCTGTGGATTTGCAGAGTCCCATAATCGAATGATCCGCGACAGATTTGTGATCGGCCTCGAGCACGCACAGCTGTCGGAAGCGCTCCAGATGGATGCCACCCTTAAGCTAGTGACCGCTCTGGTGAGGACCAGGCTCAAGGAAACAGTTCACCGAGAGCAAGTGGAACTCCGGGCCGTGAGCAACGAGGCAAATGCAGGCGAACTTGACATGGTCCGACGAACAACGAGGAAGCCGTCCAGCAACTGGGAGCATGGTGCCACAGCACAACGGCGAACGCAAGGGTGCCAGTTCCCCGGAGGGTCGAGCCGCCCAACATCCCAGTGCCCTGCACGTTCAGCGCGGTGTGACCTCTGTGGAATAAAGGGACATTTCGCCTTGGTCTATCACAAGAGAACAGAAAACAACCATGTGGGCGTGTCTATGCTAGAAGGCGACGGACAAAACTTTTTTGTTGGGACACTCAACGGCTAAATGCCAGACACGCGGAAGTGTGTATCAATTGTGTACGCGTAAGTGCAAAAATTTATTCAGGAGCAGAAGTCACTGTTGTGCCGCCTAATTTTCCCGGTGTACTGCCTCGTATACACAGGTCACAAGCGGTGTTGAGAAGTGCTTCGAATCAGCGCCTCGAAGTGAATGGTTGTTTTTCAGCAGATATTGTTTGGAAAGGCCAAACAACGCGAAAAACACTGTACGTGGTAGAGTCAATGCAGTGTGTCCTATTAGGGCTCCCAGCCATTGAAGCACTCGTTATTGTCGAATTTCTTGATGTGGTTGACGATAAACAGTACGAGCACATGTATCCGCAGCTATTCTCTGGACTGGACATGATGTTAGGCGAATACACCATTGGCATGAAAGAGGGCGTGGGCCCCTTTGCAATTTTCGCCCCGCGTCGGGTACCCATCCCGTTAAAGAACTCCTCAAAGTAGAGTTGGCCAAAATAGTCAAATCAAAGTCATTCGTAAGGTAGATGACCCGACTACATGGTGGGCCGGAATGGTGCCAGTAGTCAAACCAAATGGGGAAGTTCGAATCTGTGGGAGACTAACCCAGCTGAATAAGAGCATCCTACACGAACGGTTTGTCTTGCCAACCGTAGACGACGCACTTGGGCAATTGCCGGGAGCCACATACATTTCGAAATTAGGTGCCAATTCAGGATTTGACCAGGTTCAAGTGGCGAGAGAAAGTCAAGAATTGACAACATTTATCACCCCTTTTTGTAGGTACTGCTTCCAGTGACTGCCGTTCGGTATCACCTCGGCCCAGGAATATTTTTAAAAGCGAATTGCGGTAATCTTAGATGGTCTTCAAGGAGTAGTGAACCTGATGGCCTGATGGATGACGTTCTGGTTTACGGAGCTACGAAGCGTGAACATGATGTACAGCTGCACGCAGTGCTCAAAAGTTTGGTTGCAGTGAGGTAACACTCAATCACGCAAAATGTTCTTTTTTGTCAGCAGAGTAGCATTTTTGGCCTACGTGGTCGATGCGTCGGGAATTATGCCGGATTCCAAGAAAATTCGAGCCATACGTGAAATGACTACGTCATCAAATGTTGCTGATGTCCGCAGGTTTTTGGGCATGATAAACTATCTGGCAAGGTTTGTGAACAACCTTGCCGGCATGTCAGCACCACTCCGTAGTCTTCTTTTGAAAGGCCGTGAGTGGCACTGGGGCCTGCCCCAGCAAAAATCATTCGAGTCTGAAAGAATTGATCGCCTCGGCGGAATGCGTCGCAAAATTCGACCCCAAGCTGCGCACTACTGTGTCCGCCGACGCGTCGTCATGCGGTCTCCGCTATGTGCTCATGCAAGCGCATTCAGATCGGGAAAGGCGGCCGGTTGCATATCACTCTCGTTCCTTAACACCTACAGATCAACGCAGATAGAAAAGGAAGCGCTTGCGCTGATGTGGGTGGCAGAAAGGTTGGAAGGGTTTTCGATAGGGCTGGCATTTCAATTTGAGACTTACCACAAACCACTCCTATCGCTACTCCGTCAGTCACCCCTTGATGTGCTTCCCCCTAGAATACAAAGATTGCGACTGAGGGTGATGCGATATCGCTTTTCAGTCTCCTATGTCCCAGGAAAACAGATTCGCACCGCCGACGCCCTTTCTCGGGCACCTTGCACGGAAGCGGATGTAGAGATAGGGGAGCTAGATTGCCGAGAAGCATCGAGCGATGCACAAGGCTGTATCAGAGAGCTAAAATTTACAGCCCATTGAAACAAAATTAAGTTCGCGCAAGAAAAAGATTCCAGCTGCCAACCACTCCGGTTGTATTGTAAACAGGGATGGCCACGTCACGCTAAAGTGAGCAGCTGGCTAAGCCCTTAGTGGTTGGAGAGAGCAAACCTTACAATATGTGACAGTGTGCTTCTGCCTGGGTCTCTGGGTCTCGTATTGTGGTGCCTTAGAATGTGAGAAGTAAAATACTTTCTTCATTGCATGTTGGTCACCAGGGCGCTGTGAAATGTCGCACAAGAGCCCGCGAATCTGTGTGGTGGCCTGGTCTCAGCGCCGAGTTGGAAGCTCTGGTAAACAGTTGTCGAGAGTGCGCGAGACTGCGCGTTCAAAAAGCCGAGCCCATGATTCCGTCAGAGTCCTCCAGCTTGCCTTGGCTGAAGGTAGTAGCTGACTTTTTCCATTTGAATGGCACATCGTACCTTGAGGTCGCAGACTATTCTTCGCGCTATCCAGAGCTTGCACTTCTGTGTTCAACGTGCTCGGCGGCGGTTATTGAGCAAATCGAAAGTATATTTGCTAGGCAGGGGATTCCAGGACTTGTCGTAACAGACAGCGGTCCGATATTCGCTTCTGCAGAATTTGCATTGTTTGTGACAAGTTATGGCTTCCATCAAGTCACGTCCTACCCCAGGTACCCACAGTGAAATGGAGCGGCCGAACGTACAGTGCAGACGGTAAAACGGATGTTGGAAAAGTTGGTTGGCTCTTGCTTGGCCTTCCTAGCTTTATAGGGACTCCCCCGGTCCTTTTGGTACAAGCCCAGCCCAGCTATTCATGGGCCGATGGTTGCACGCTACGCTTCCCGTGCACCTGAAAAAGCTAGTACCGTCAATGACGAGTAGTCTCAGGAGCCCCTGATACAAAGAGAAGACAGTGCGGATTAAGCAAAAACTCGACTACGACCGTCGCTATGCGGTAACGCAGCTACCGCTACTAGGCCCTGGAAACCGGGTATGGATAAAAGACAGCGAAATTCCAGCAGCAGTGTTGAGTCCAGCCGTGCGGCCTCGGTCTTATCGGGTGCGGACAGACGACGGGATTGAACTTCAGAGAAACAGACGCGCGTTGGTCCGGTATAGCGAGCTAACCGGCGCACATGACCCGTCCTATGACTTTCCAGTGACTCCAGATGCAGCATTCGAGGAACACAAGGCCTCCGCAGAGCCTTCTGCGCTTAATTCAATGCCGGCTGCTTCTTCATATGAGGATGGGAGAGCCGGTGGTGGTTATATGACACGCTATGGTCGAAAAATAAGGCCGCCACAGGGATATGGCAACACCTGGGAGCTGTTCTTTAGCTACACTTCATTTGGGGCTGTATACTTATCCTATTTGTGTGTTTCATACTGTTTGGTTGTTTTCTGGTTCATTTGTTTTCTATGTGTTGAAAAAACAAGGGGCGGGGCGGGGAGATGTAGTGTTATCGCTTATCTCTGATCTGACCAAGCACTCGTATGCACAAGCTGCGTGGTCATTGAGGAAAAAGGATAAAAAGCGGCTGGCTAATAAACACGGGGCTTTTTGGGTTCGTGGCTACATCGGAGTGGCGTCAGTCTTTTGCTCGCATCACCACTCCGGCAGCGGACACGACAATAACCACCCCTTCCATATATCCCTCTTTTATACATCATGTGGAAGTGTTAGAAATGTAACACTTGGTAATTCTAACCTCTCGCCCACACAACGTATATGGAAAAAAAGCGGCTCTCGGTTATCGTTAAAATTGGTCAAGAGGTAAGAGATCGACCTACATGCAGTAAGTGTAAAAGCGGACAAGCTCATGCTGCTACTTGCTAACAAATATGGAGCCTTACAACGGCATCTTCAATATGAAAGCAGGTAATAAACGAAACCGTAACTAGACTCGCTTAGAGAGCAGGATTTGAAGTAGGAGGTAACGCACCAAAGCAACCAATAGGTAAGCTCTCCCACGCAACGAAGGACCTAATAAAGGAACGACCATGATTGATACTTTGCAACTCAAGAGATCAGATAGAATTTGCACATTTGTCAATACTGATCAACAAGGAGAAAGTAAAGGATATTCAAAATTGTAACGCAAGACCGATTGCGGTAGCAGTAAAATAGACGCAGCAAGAAATGAGCGAGAGCAAAACTCGGCATAGGAAAGCCAAGATGAATTTGAAGATGAAGTGCGAAGATGAAGTATGCACTCAAAGATAAGCAGGGCAATATCAATAATTTAGAAGATATTGTAAAGGCAGCGGAAGAATTCTATACTGATGTGTACTATACCCAGAGCTGCCACAATACCTCCATTAGAAGAAATAATGAACATATTGCAGAGTCTTCTTCTTTAACTTGCAAATAAATTCGCAGGGCCTCCGAAGACATGAAGCGAGTAAAAGCGGCAGGAGAAGATTGAATAACATACGAATAAATGAAATATGGAGGATACAACATGGTTGAAAACCTTGCGGTGCTTTGTACAAAACGCCTCTTGACTTCAAGTGTGTCAGAGAATTGGTCGAATGCCGTCATTTTACTACTACACAATAAAGAGACATAAATGAATTGGGAAAGTATAGGCCCTATAGCTTACTTTTAGTATCGTATAAGGTATTCACGAAGACAACTTCCAATGGAATGAGGGAAACACTCGACGTCAATCAACCTAGAGAAAAGGCTGGCTTCAGGATGGGATACTGTGCAATGGATGAAAGCCATGCAATCATTTAAAAAATGGAGATATCTGCAGAGTACAATTAGCCTCTCTATGTGGATTTCATAGATTACGAAAATATATCTTATTCATTAGTGTTGCGAGCAATCATAGTGGTAATATTTAATCAGCTAGTAGAGGAGCTTTTCGCAAATATCTTCGAAAATGTCTATGAAGATTCCACAGCGCACCATAATTATCCGCAAGAAAAGTAGAAAGATACCTATAAAGAAAGGGCACAGGCGAGGAGACGCAATCTCCAATGCTATTTACTACATGCTCCGTTGTATTCAAGGTACTGAACTGGAAAGGCTTACGAGTTAGGATCAAGCGTCGAATATCTCAGAAACCTTCGGTTCGCATATGACATTGTCCTTTTCAGCGATACTAGGGATAAGTTACAAATAATGATTGAGGTCCTCAACAGAAAGAGTGTAAGAGTGAGGTTGGAAATTAATATGAAGAAGACAAAGGTCATGATCCATAGCGGGGCAAGGTAACAAGCGTTCAGGATCGCCAGTCAGCATCTAGAGTCTACGATGGAGTACGTTTGGCTAGGTCAACTACTCACAGGGGGCAGGAAATATGCGAAGGAAATTTGCAGAATTAAGAAGCATTGCAGCGCACACGGCAGGCATTCTGTGATCCTGATGAGAAGCTTACCATTATGACTAAAACGAAAGGTGTACAATCAGTGCATTCCAGCGCTACTACCATGTCGGGCACATACTTGCAGACTGACAAAAAGCTCGAGAACAAGTTAACAACCGTAGAAAGAGGGACGGAACAAAAAATGAAAAGCCTAAGGTTAGGAGACCGCAAGAGAGCGCTGTGGTTCAGAGTGCAAACGAGAATAGACGGTATTCTAATTGACATTAAGAGAAAGAAATGGAACTAAGCAGGTTATGTAATGCAAAGCTTAGATAACGCGTTCGTAATTATGGTTGCAGAATGGATGCATAGAGAAGGGAAACTCAGTTGCGGACGGCAGGAGAGTCGGTGTGGTGATGAAATTGGTTTGCGCATGACAGGAGTAACTGGAGAATGAAAGGGGAGGCCTTCATCCTACAGTGGACCTAAATTAGGCCTATTATTATTATTATTATTATTATTATTATTATTATTATTATTATTATTATTATTATTATTATTATTATTATTATTATTATGAAAGAATGAATTTCGGGCCGACAAGTTGGCCTAATTCGCTTTATGCAGCTCAATTAAAAATTGCCTATGAAATGCGACAACGAGAACAAGATGCTAGTGGCGTCAGACACCTAGCGGAGCGAGCAGCGAACCATCCAGAAACTTTCCCAGCCACCAAGCTTAAGTTTACGGGTGGTGTACATTCAAGTAAATTTCAAAGCGTGTGACATTTTTGCTCTGTTGGCAGATCCTCACAGCCGGATTGTCCTCTAATAAATATCAAACACCACATTGAATGACGCCTGCCTGATTCATTAGCGCAAACTGTGGGCAAGAGTGTGCAATTTTGTCTCATATTATTTTGCAAAGGAACAGCCTGAATTCGAGACATAAAGCGCGCTACAGTGAGCGAGACTGTGCAAAAGACGAAGCACGGAGCGATCCAGGGGAGAACAGCACTTTTATCAAAAACAATGTAAAACTCACTCGCCCCATTTGCGTCCCCGCCCCAGAGGAGCTCATCACGAGTCTGAAACATTTCGCGTGGCTTATCCTCACCAACTTCTGGCTGCGCTGGTGGAGGATTCCCCGGAGCTTGGGACCCGGTTGAGCCACTACAACAGGAGAAGTTGCTCGCTACGGTCGAGTGGCTTGCAGCCATTGTCCGAGTAGAGGCAGATCCAAGGCCCTTGTGCTCGCTCCTGCTTGAAATAGAACAAAATAAAAGATGGTAAAACATGCTAGAAGCTAGATGTTGATGTAAATTTCGTTATTTCGTCACTTGAGAATATACCAAATTTCCTATTATATGCATATAAACGATTTTTGGGCAACATTTTGCATCAACAAAGCGAATATTGAAACGTCCGTGGCAACATCATACTCAAATTCTTTTCATTTTTTGACTGAAAGGATGACGGCTCAACTACCCTACATAATTTTTTTACTAACTTTTGTTTTGAACATATTTTTATAATTGCTGTTCACCTATGCATAACGCTTCCATGTTCTGCTGCGCCGACTGCGTATAGGTGGTAATTCGAAGATCAAACGACTGAATCAGGCACGTACCCAGGGGGCGGCACGTACCCCCCCGAAATCAGATGGCATACCCCCTCCCCCCCCCTCCCCACCCACGCCACCACTCCTCACACATTCCTAAAGCGCTGCCAGATCAATGTTGAGACTTGGCAGCTAGTCATCGGTCGGCATTATGCTGCCTTTTACACTTCTTTTGGATGGCGGTAGTTATCAGCATCTCTTGGGATGTGAAGGCCAGTTTTCTCATAGATTCAGCGCCCGCGAGATTAACTCGAGATGCGTTCATTTGTCACCATCCATTCAACTGTCACTTGCATAGCTGTTGCTTTTGTTAGTTCAACCTTCTTTGCTTAGGCTCATCCTGGGACCACGAAAGGGATGTGGCTGTTAGCTGGTCTGTACTCTCGTGGAACGAGTTGCGGGTGGAGAAAACGCCAATTGTGTTTAACTTTTCCTTTTGCTTCATTATTTTCTTGAATGACAGCTCGTCGCGACGCTGGCAGATGCCCGGAATCATATACACGTGATATGGGTTAGATAAGGTGGGAAATAAAATAATGTGAAACAGCGTCCATCACAAAAACCTGCAATAACCCTCAAACCCATAATAAAGATGACTGTCACCACTTACCTTGTCTAGTTTTTTCCTAATTGTATAGCACTTTCGTGCAAAATTGGCAACTGGAAACAAAAATCGCAAGAAGTTGAGAAATCAAGCGATCTACTAATGGAGAGAGCCAAGGCAACAACCAAACTGCAAGGAAAAGCGAATATAACCACAAATCTAACAAATATAACCGTTGCTTCATAAATTATTTATGGATCAACATATCTTTATTTAAATAGGAAGTAGAGAATACGCCGTCGGAAGCGAAGAACAATTACGTGTTTTGAATGACGCTTCTACAGTTATCGGTCGAACCGCCTCACGTAGCCACTTCTCTATGTGCTTATGTGGGTGTTTTTCTAACCTTTCGCGGTGGGCGCACTACGTCTACAATCGCAGTATCCTGCGCTCTACACGGTTGTATGGGACTGGCGGCCACACAGCGGTACGCAACTTCCCAAATAACAACACGAGTCGTTTTCGCACTTGGAGCAGTAAACGAGGAATCCAAAAGAACTGTGATTGTTCCGCAAATATATATATCGCTGTAATTCTTCCAGAGCTAATACAAAAAATGCTACTATAGTCGGAGACAACTTAAGTCTACAGTGAAGCCTCGCCCACGCCCTCATTACAACCAGCAGCCTCCACGAGGCTGCAAATAGTCGGTACTTCAAACTTTTCCTGTTACCCAAATAAGGCGGTACCCACAAAAAAGTAAAATTATTAGCGCTTGATTTTACACGTTTTCCCTCCCCTATTACAGTGGAATGACGAAAGCCTAATTCTTTATTGAACTGAAATGCTTGCTTCGCTGCAACTATTTATTGTCAAGCTTCACTTCAGTTGGCAGTGAAGTTTCATGAGTAAACCGGCTCAGCAGTGAAAAGAACTGTACCGCAGACTTTTGAAGAGTGAAATATACTAAGACTCCGTACACTTTGTCCATGTCTGTTGCATACCTCATTGGTTCCGCCGATGGAAAAACTCTTCAAGATCAGCGGACGATCCGGAGCTATCAAGCACGACGGCATTTTGATAAGGCCGCATGACGACGATTTTGTTTGCTTCTGTGATTAACTGGCGGAGTAATATTGCTACATGCGTGTGGTATTTGTTTGAACGAGGCGCGTGGGTGCCATCACTCCACAAAAGAGGAGGAAGAACGAACTGGGCTCGCGCTGTGAATCTAACCGGTCAGCGCTGCAAGCGTTGTTGTAAATATAACCTATAAATAGTTTCTCGTCTTACTGACTCGTCTTTCGCGTAAGAATATCTACAGAGGTTCTACAGCTACCTTAATTCTACACAAGAAAAGCAGGGAGATACCTATAGAGAAAGGGGTCAGACAGGGAGACAATTTCTCCAAAGCTATTCACTGCTTACTTAGAAGAATTCAAGCTATTAAGCTGGGAAGGCTTAGAAGTAAAGATCGACGACGAATATCTCAGCAACCTTTGGTTTGCCGATGACATTGTTCTATTCAACAACAATGCAGACGAGTTACAACAAATCATTGGAGACCTTAACAGAGAGAGTGTAAGAGTGGGGTTGAATAATAATATGCAGAAGATAAAGATAATGATAAATAGCCGGGCAAAGGAACAAGAGATCAGGATCACCAGTGGCCCTCTGAAGACTGTGAAGGAGCACGCTTACCTAGGTCAATTAATCACAGGGAACCCTGATTATGAGAAGGTAATTCACAGAAGAATAAAACTGGGTTGGATCGCATACGGCAGACATTGCCAGCTCCTGACTGGAAGCTTGCCATTATCATTGAAAAGTAAGATGTGCAACCAGTGCATTTTGCCAATGCGGACATATGGGGCAGAGTGGTCATGTAATGCGCCGGTTAGATAACCGTTGGCCCATTAGGGTTACAGAATGGTTACCAAGAGAAGGAAAGGCAATCGAGGACGACAAAGACTAGGTGGAGCGATGAAATCAGAAAATTCGCGGGCGCTAGTTGGAATCGGTTGGCGCAGGACAGGGCAATTGGAGATCGCATTGCAGGGACAGGCCTTCGTCCTGCAGTTGACATAAAACAGGCTGATGATGATGATGATGATGATGATGATGATGATGATGATGATGATGATGGTGGTGGTGGTGGTGGTGGTGGTGGTGGTGGTGGTGGTGGTGGTACTGGTGGTGGTGGTTGTGCCCCCCCCCTCCCCCCGAGAAAAAATCCTGGGTACGTGCCTGGACTGAATGTTGGATGAAGTAGTCCTCTGAGTGGTGCAGTCCTTATGGTTCAGCCCTCTTGCGCAGACACGCAGCTCCAAGAAGACCAGACAGCCCGAGAAGAGGCGTCGGAGGTAAGGGCTGGCGCTTTAGCTCGTTCATATCCGGCGTAAAGATGTGCACTTTGGAGTTCCGCCGCCAAGATTGTCTTGCTGGCAGTGATGCTTCTAATTTGCATGCTTGCCGCGTGTTCATATCAGCACGGAGTCCAGTCCTAACACAGATCTTGTGAGTGCAACCTACCGCATATGGCCAATATAGGTAAGGTGCGTGAGTATGCGGGTCCCATTGCAATATAGGCCAAGAAGCATGCAAAAAACACGCAGTGACGATATGCGTAAGCAGAACATGTATAATCGCTTCATCTATGGCTATGGCCTAAGACAGGAGAGTGTAAACTTTTATTTTCAAATCAAGATTCGAGTCCGGTGTCCCTTTAGTGGGTCTGGGCACCTGCCACGGACGCGGTTCCGAGACCTCGCCTCGAAGTGGCTTCCTGGGCTCGCTGGACGGCCCAGAGTTGTGCTGTCAAGTTCGAGCTCAGCACTGCGGTCTGAGAGCGCGAGCGGGAGCTGGAGGTGGAAAATACGGAGGGGTCGGCGCTGCCCGACTTCTTTGTTAAGTCCCGACACTCCCATAGCATGTAAATAAGTGTGGCAACCTCGCCACATGATGTGCAACTGTTTGTAGTGTACACGTCTGGATACATGGCGTGCATGAGTCTGGGGTTTCTGTAAGAATCCGTTTGTAATTGTCTGAAGTGTACTACTTGTCTCCTGTCTAGCCTAGCGTGAGGGAATGGATATACGCGTCTTTGCAACTGGTAGAGTGTCGTGATGTCGTGGAACCTGTTCATACAATCGTCTTACGCCCAGAGGTTTGCGGTAACCCGCGGGGCTCATCTTCGGATGATGTTCGGCGTTAGGCCTCGAGCGACGCGGTGAGCCGCTTTGTTGGGGGTGCTCAATCCAGTGTGTGCCAGGATCCATAGCAAATGTCTTCGGTTATCGAAGTCGGCCTCTCCCTGGTGTATGGGATGTCGCTGAAGTGTGATACGCCTCTTGCGAGATGCGCTCATTTGCAAAATTGCGAATTGCCGTTTGCAAATTGCGGATCACGTATGTAGCTTTCGTTTGTGTGAGGGCCACTGCTATGGCCGCTTCCTCTGCCGCTTCGGCATGTGCCATGTTCAAGGTGACGCTCGTGAGGTGGTTGCCTCGGTGGCTAGTAACAGCCACCACGAAACTCTTCCTGTCTCGATAACGGGCTGCGTCTGTGAAAACCGCCTCCTTGTCGTTGGAGTAAATTTTGTTCATGTGTTGTGCCCTGGCTTTACGCCTCCCCATGTGGTGTGGGGGGTGCATGTTGCGAGGCAATGGGGTTGCGTATAGGTGCTCGCGTATAGTTCTTGGAATTTCTGCTTTGATGCCGCACTGCGAGTGGTATGTAAGGCCGAGCTTTCCAAGCACGTGTCTGCCCGGGCGGGTCTTGGATAGGAGCTCGTGTTGGGACATTTGTTGTGCCTCCACGAGTTCTTCGAGCGCATTGTTTAAGCATAGTTCTAAGAGCTTGGTGCTGCAAACTCCTGGCGCAAGTCCCAACGCACATTTGTACGCCTTGCGCATGAGAGCGTTGAGCTTGTTTCTTTCCGCAGCCGTCCAGTTGTGAAACGCTGCCGTTTACTTTACTTGGGAAATGACGAAGGCTTGTATGAGTCATATGACGCGGCCTTCGCGCATGCCGGCGTGTTTGTTGGTGTTGCGTCGAATGAGCTGCATCGTGCTGGAGGCCTTTGCCGTTCTCTTGCTAAGAGCTTCGCCATTGCCGCCCTGATGTTCCATCATCAGTCCTAGTACCCTGATCTCGTCTAGAATCGGGATGGGTAGGCCGTTTGATGCTGTTAATTTGATCTCTTCCTTTTCCGGAGGGGGGGGGGTAGCCTTTAGGAGGGCGCCCCTTTCTGACCGCCCTATATGGCAGCAGTTCAGATTTTTCGGCAGAGCAGGCAAGTCCCGTGCCCACGAGGTAGTTTTTCACGCATTGTATGGCCTGTTGTAGACGTTGCTCGATCGCTCCGCCGCTGCCAGTTGTCGTCCAAATCATGATATCGCCCGTGTATAGCGTGTGATGCAGTCCTTCGATGTGAAGCAATCGGTCGGGTAACCCCAGCAGGATGAGGTTGAAGAGCATCGGCGAGATCACCGAGCCCTGCGGTGTGCCCGAGCTCGCGGTGTGGATTTGATCTTACTCTAGATGTCCCGCTCGCGTGTGAGCGCTTCTTCCCGTGAGGAAGTCTCGGACGTAGTTGTACGTTCACAGTCTGAGATTTACCTTGTCTATTTGTAACAACATGGCATCGTCGAAAACGTTACCGAAGGCCCTCTTCAAGTCAAGCCAGAGGATGGCTCTCCTCAAGCACCCCGGATTGTCTATGATTTGATGTTTTAGTTGCAGAAGGGCGTCTTGCATGGCGAGATGTCTTCTGAACCCAATCATGGTGTGTGGAAATAATTCGTTGTCCTCGAGGTAATCTGTGAGTCTATTGAGAACCGGTGGGGGGCTCCATCAACTTGCCCACGAAGGACGTGAAGGGGATGGGGCGCTGGTTTTCCAGCTGTAATTTCTTGCCGGGTTTCTGTATCAGTATGGTATTTGCTTATTTCCATTGCTGGGACAGGAAAGCCGGCTCTTTTATTCTGCAATGCGTTTCGCGAGGCGAAATTGTCAGTGATTAAAGGCACCCAGTACTATACCGTGCTCTCTGCTTCCGATCACCTGCTCTCTTCTCCGCGGCATTCAAAGCCACTTCCTCTCTTGCGTTCTTCTCTGGCTGTTGACGACGATGGTGTATTGGCATCCTTTTTGAAACGGGGCGCAGACAAGCAGTCACCTTGTCTGAGTCACTAAGGCGGAAGGTTGAAGTGGCTCGTTGCAATGGCTCATAGCTGAAAATTGCGGCTTTTAGTGGAGTGATAAAAGAAAAATATCAGCAATGGCATATACCCCCGTCAGCGATGACTCATACCTCCTTTAATTGAAGTCACCCACAACACACAGAACAGCTTACGTTTCAACAAAGAACAAGCTCAGTAGAAGCATCCGAATCATCAATAAAGCATTGCATACCCCTCTTGGAAACACGCTTTTGACGGGGATGCTCGCCAAGCGAGAACTCAGTGTACGACCTGTGAAGTGGTGGTAGCAAAGCATTCGCCCACATGTATTGCTTTCGCCTGCGGAGAGGTTGCAACCTAATGTTAATGAGAAACGTCGTTACACCCGCTAGGCGAGAGTGCGAAGCCGTAGCTAAGTGTCGAAAACGAGCCGAAGAATCCAAACTGCGAAAACAGCAACGCCAGGATGCGAGACGGCAACGCACAGAGGAGACCGAAGCACGCAAGCAACGGCTCGCCGCACGTGTATTTCACTTTCCCACTCTTTATACACTGCAGGAAGTATGAGCCCTGCGATCGTTTAACTGAATGCATCATCAAGTGTTCTTCATGCTTTTGTCTTCGCGTGTTGCAGGAGGCTGACATGCTGCCAAACATCTTCAGGCATGCTATACAACCTTTCCTCTCGAGTCTTTTTGTTTACGTGCCCTTGTTCTTTTTTTTCTCTTACTCAAAATTTTATCTACACTGTACCGCTGTATACCTGTGCCTTTTAACTGATCCGGTAATATCAATCTCTCGCCGGCTTTTGAATACGTAAAAATTGCTTTGCCTACCCAACAAGACATGTTTCTGTCCGTCATGTAAGACAATGAATAGCACCGTCAGTAATGGCTCATCCGCACGTAAGTCAGAGGCTACAAGAACACAACATACTGAAGCGAACAGTGGATACCATTCAGAGAAATCATCAATACAACGCAAAGGAGAGCGTACGTTTCAATAAAGAACAAGCTGGAATTAGGCATCCGAATCATAATCACACATAAAGCATTCCCTACTCCCTTCAACAAATTTAAGTGTGGTTTTGCGACATCTTCTCTAGATTAACCTTATTTCACTTTAATTAAAACCAAGAATGGCGGTTTCGACTCGCATCAAAGGTCGAGTATTCGGATGATTTAGGACTGTCCTCAATAACTGTGTCTAATTTCCTTCACCTTAACACCAAACGTCGTGGACACGACTCCGACCAATGATCGTTGATTCGAGTTGATACAGTTCGGTCACCTCAATCCTAATTAAACCTGCCTGACGATGTCCGCTATCTTACATGATAAGCTTCGTTTTAGATAAGGTTGATAACGACCGATGGGGGTTTATAAGCGTTGATACTGGTCAGATAAAGTTTCACAACATTGATGACACCGGGATGCGTGCACATGAGCAAGTGGCACAATGCCTACGCATACTTAGACAGCAACAGGAGCCGTTTCTGCGTGAATTTGTTTTCACCCTTGCTCTTGCTTTACCATCTAACATCTTGCATTATTTTACTAAAGGTCACATAATGCTTCCTTTCACTTTAAATCGAAGGGATTTCGGAAGGTGTACGTTACTGACGAGTCACACTTGGTGAATACCTTTGCATTGCTTTCGGATGTGCTGAGTGTCCTCCTGAATTTTGCTGTAGTGGACACAGGCTTCATCTGGGTGCGAAGATTCGCTCCGGTATGTTTTTGCCCTAAGGCAACCAGGTAGAGCACCAAATAGGAGGGAAGTGTCTTTTGTATTATCGTCCAGATTTTCCCTAATTGCTTTCTTCTTACTCTTGTAAACATCCATAGTCGGCTAGCACGCGCACTTGGCCCCTGTCTGTCTCAAATGTGTGCGCCACGCGGCAGTCAACTTAGAAATGACCGCGTCCAGAAGTCTTTCAACTCTCAACGAATGAAGTCGTATAATGGCGTGCTTCTGCTGTTGTAATTGCTTGCGACGCACTATCACTGCCGCATGTTTCGGACTGCTGTTGAAACAAGCAAAGGTACCACCAGGTTATTTTCGAAAATGAGAAAGGCTTGTGTCGCCAAAGCTACCCGTCGCAGTTGCACTAGCGAAGATAGACATAATATCTACGGGCCCTCGGAGAGCAGGAGCGTACCTTAACGATAAATCTTTAATAGGGCTCGTAGGCAGCTAAAGTCCTCACCGTCATCATCATTAGCAGCAGGTTATATTTATGTCGAGTGCCCAGGACGGAGGCCTCTGCCAGAGATCCCCAATTACCAATTTATTGTGCGTGCTGATTCCAAGGTACACCTGCAAATTTCCTAAATTCATCACACCGCCTAACCTTCTGCCGTCGTCCCCTGCGTGTGCGTTCCCTTTGCACTCACTTTGTAACTTTAATGGTCCACCGGCTACTTGTGCTATGCATTACGCTGTCTACCCAGCTGTGTATTTTTTCTCCTAATGTCAACTGAAACATACGCTGTTCCCATTTGCTGTCCGATCCACATCACGTCTTCTTGTGTAATAATGTTGTGGCTAAAATTTCTTGTTTCCAATCACTATGCGCGCTGTATAGCTTGTTCTGAATCTCTTTTGTTAACCTCCATAATTCTGCCCAATCAATAAGCAGCGGGAGAATCCAATGATTTCACAGTATACATTGCAATGACAGTGGTAAGATCCCAGTCGGGATTTAGTAATGGCTGCAAGCCAATACTAAATTACTAAATTATGTTATTTCTAATGTCTTCAAGTCATTTTTATTTGTTTGCAAACTTCCTTCTCAAGATCGGGGTCTCTGAGATCAAGTACCTTAGATACACACTCCTGCACAGTCTCCAGAGATTGACTGGCGATCATTAATTCTTGTTCCCTTTTCGGGCTACTGTCTTCTGCATGTTAATCTTGAACACCACTCTTGCAGTTCTTGTTTAACGTGCTCAACCATTTGTTGCAGTTCATACCCACTAGTGCTGAACTAAACCATGTCACCTGCAAAGCGAATGTTTTTGAGGTACACCCCGTTGAACCTTACTAAAATCCTTTTTAGTCTAGCAGTTGGGACAATTCTTCTAAGCATGGAGCCAATAGCATTGTAGACATTGTGTACACTTGCCTGACCCCTGCTATGATAGTTAATTTTTCATTTTTCCTACGGTGACCTAAGCTGGCGGTCGAATTTTTGTAGATAATTTCCAAGTATGCCTCCTGTACCCTTAATTTCGCAATACTTCCATGACTGCTGCAGTCTTTACTGATTGAAATACATCTTTGTATGTGAAAGCCGCGTACATAGTGCTTCACGTAACCTGAGCCAAGCTTTAAGATCTGCAGATGCCAGATAGCTTGACCGCTCCAACGCAATGTTTGTCGTCGCTTGGAGATTATCAGGTTATTTTTTGGAATTGATAGTCTGTCTGTTCACTGTTCTGATTAAATACCATAACACCTACTTCTATAAGACTAAATTTCAAACCTAAATTATTGCCTTCACGTCCACAGATATTAGCCAGACGTTTCAAATCACTTTGCTTGTCAGCTAGTAACACAATGCCATCCGCATAAAATAAACCGATGAACTGCTGCTCTACTACTGTACCCGAATGTTTGTATGGGAGATTAAACCCGATATTACTTCCTTTTAGCGCCCCCTCCATCCTAACTATGCACATCAAAAACAGCAGCGGGATTAAAGACAACCCTGCTCCAATCCCTCATCGATATGAACTTTCTCCTCGCTCTTCATCCCTTCACATTCAACGAAAGCAGTTTTTTCTAGGCAAATCTATCTCAAAAGCTGTAGACAATCGTCACCTAAGCCATTCCATTGCAGAATACCCCACAAAATGTGGCGGTCTGCGTTTTGATAGGCTCCTCTAATGTCTAAAAAGGCAACATACGATTGTCTTATTTCTGCTTGTGATATTTCAATACACTGAGTGCGCAAAAAAAGGTTATCATCCAAACGCCTACCTATTCTGAAGCCACTCCGAAGTTCTTCCTAAATGCCATTATTAGCTGCCCATGCTTGAAGCTTTAATTGCATTGCCTGCAGTGCTAGCCTTTGTGATGCGGGGATTCGAGTGCCATCTGTTCGTGATTTAAGGAACCGAGCGGCGTCTCCCGCTCGGCTCGGCGATTGTAATCGGCCGTTGCCGTAAAGGCATCCTCGCCTCTAAAATTGGTATTGTTGTTCTTTTGCACTTTTCTTATTTAGGTCTCAGTAGATTTAACATAAACGGCATGCGCTGCCGATGCTTTGTTTTATGAAATTTGTTGGTGGGTTGTCAGTCTCAAATGCCTTAGGAATAATTTGTCGAAAAAAGAACGAGGCATGAGCGATTACATTGATAGAACGTTGTGGTAATAAACTCCGCATATACAGCACGTCATGTAGCAAGGCATTGCAGGCACAAAAATCTTATGCGAAAGTTATCCGCGAAGCACGCCACATGCATGATGCGTTTTGATACTCACGGAATGCGCTTTCCGTTGGGATGCACCTTCACTGATTAAATTGACATCAATCTCTGAGAGTTCATGCACATCGCGTGGAGGGACAAAGACAGATAAGCAGTCATCGACTTTATATGGATGATAAAGAGTGATAAGGTGTTATGGGGGGTCTCATCATGGTCTGTATTAGATCGACGCGGACGGATCAGGTGCAAATAAGCGATCAAGGTTTCTAATGGTCGGGGCGATTCTGATTGAACCGAACAAGTTTGATACTCATCGGATCAAGTTTGATATGATTGGTAAGGACAAATAATAGTTGTTCAGGGTCGGGGGGTGCACGATAAGGGCTAGAAGGACATACAACCTTTGATATGAGTCAAATGGTGAAGTTGGTAACGACCGATAATGGTTGCTAAAGTTTGAATCGAGTCCGATAAAGGTAATTCAATCGATAAGGATTGATAGGGGTCGTATCCTGTGTGATAAGATTCATAACTGCCGATAATGCTGGCATTTATACTGACTTTATACTGGCCTCAACCAGTTTGATAAGATCGATAATGAAAACGGGCAGTGCACAGATGAGAAAATTTAACAATGTGTGCACATACTACGATAACTGTAGGGGCGCTTCTGACGAAATTTCTGAATTACGAAAAAATGCGATTCTTTCGTACCTGTCACTTGCTGGTGGTGGGATGTCACAAGTGGTAGCAAGCTAGCATCGAATTCTGTACTTTCACTGCAGGCTCTCATAGACCGCAGCTCTTAGGCACGCCTTCCAGCGTTGAGCCATGGCATCCCTCGTAACAGAGTGAACGAGCGCAGCAAAGGATCAAAGAGCGATCTTCTCGTCCTAATGCAGGATTCGTACGACACTTCTTGCACTGTTACAATTATCTGAACATTGGGAAGATTTCTCTTCCTGGGATATGAAGCTGCGGGTAAGTTGAAACCTATGTAATCGACTTGACAACATAATGGCGACGTAAGAATTGAATGGACATAGGAAAATCGGCTTAAGAATTATAACTTGCAAAGTGAGATGCTAATCATGTATAGAAAATATAAGAGCCAGCGATGGGCCAAGTCCGCCAACTATTGCTTCAACGAAGAACAAGTTGCAATTTTGAGTACCTCGTGATGTCGTGATGGTGTGTGGCCCTTGCGCTAACTCACTCATTGCGTGTACCATTCTAGAATTGTTTTGGGGAGGTTGCCTCACATATCGTGAAACACTGCGCAAGAAAATGGCGGTGAAGATGCAATAACTAATGGCGTTCCAATGCAGTACGTGCTCCACAATTGTGGCCAGATGTACGTTTCCGATTTGCTTTTACGCGTTTGGTATGTACATTTTATTCGTGCCTCTAGGCGTTGTATATTGGAATGAAAATCCCTCTGACTGTACAAATGGTTACACGCTGCTCAAATCACAGAACGCAGGTATCTGCGCTTTATGGAAGTATTAATGTCGTGTTATCTTACGCTGTCTACCCCCTTTCTTTCGGACCTACTACACGTGAGTTGCCTGATTCTCGGCTGCTAACTTGAAGCAAAAGCTAAAGTTGAACTGTGGCCTGTTTGTTCATGCCTTTCATTTGACGAGAATAAATTTTCTGCTTAAGCTCGGAAAGTTTTGAGTAGTGCTCCGTATGGTAGGATGGATCTAAATGTCTATCGCATACAATGTCTGGATTTCTCACCTGCATCGCTGCTCTTGCCTGAATTGCAGTGCTGGTCCGCCATCCCGAGTGGGCTACAAGCTCGCCGGTGACGCTATCGCGGGTTGCTTCACAAATGAGTGAGTCATCTTCTCTTGGGAAGCTGAACGAAACAGCCCAATGCATCAGCGTGCGAGCGTCTGCTCGAAGCCCGCTCGTCCATGGCGATAGCGCGCTGATAAATGGCCAACCAGTAAAACTTCCCGCCGGGTTATTGAGTGGTGTGAACAGCATCGTCACGCGGGTACCAGGTTCATGTGGAAAGGCAATGGGATCACCTGGAGAGAGATCCACAAGAAGCACAATTTATTAATTATAGCCTCAACTTCAGAAATAGTGTTTAAGAGGGGTATTATCTACGCGGTGTCAGCCTGAGACACTTTTTCAAATAAAACCCGTCAGAAGACAGTGCGCGCTTTCTGGGCAGAAGCTCATTGCATCAGAAAGTGCCAGGCATGGAGACAAGTGGGCCGAACATTTTTGTAGTTTATTGCACTCTAACTACAGATCAACGAAAAATAGAGAAACACTCCTTTTTTTTTTTCCTGCCAAAGTGCCATAAGGAATGGCAAGCACTGCTGTGCAGTTTGTAATAAAATATGTAGCTGTTCGTCCACGTTCGCCGGCGTCCGCGTTATTTCGCTGTCGTCTTGTTGGCCATGTATCCCTAATTAAAGCCTAAGCTCCAGACAACTTGTATATATGACTCAGGAATACTTGTATACGAACAAGATTTCAGAGCGAAAAATGAGCCCGCATACCTCACTTTAGAACTCGGATTCGTTCTCCAGTGTATCCAGTGGCGCTCACGCAGTTAGCCGTTAGAAACCTTTTAATCACTTACGTCAGTCTCTTGATAGCAAGAAAACCTCTAGTTTTGCAAGTTCAGAAACTTAAGAAAGTTTCCGCTGTCCCTAAACAATTTTTTCGAACTTTTTTATCATGTGCCAGTCTTGTAGCCATCGTTTTCCGAATATGGCTCACTGAAAAAAATGATGAGAGGCCTTAGCAGAAATATAGAATATACTAAGCATACTTGTAAATAAAGTGTGCTTTCTACCGGAACGATACAACCCCCAATGCATTCTTTGCTCTTCTGTTGGCTCATTTTACTTACTATTCAAGATACTGGCGCCAAGTGATTGCTTGCTACATAAAGGAATTTTGTCTGCCACACAGTATCCATCTTGGGCGACATGCAGTGTCCTGTCGATTTAAACAGCGTCTATCTCTAGGTGATGTTGCGCTCCCAATGGTCGAGGTCGCTTTGCCCTTGATCCTAACTTTTCGGTGGATTCATACTTCTTTCACATCTAATTACGCTTCTCTATATTTCATTTTATTACCTTGCTCCATCATATAAGTGGTTTACTCTGTCCACTTCAATTCTTTAGCCGCGTTTGTCTTACCTCTAGTCGCACATCATCGAAATGCTCCTTGCTTCCAGGCCGGCTTTATAAAGTGCGTCTAGTTATTTCGCTACCATTTCGGCAATATCTATCAAGTATTTATTATGCTTTTGAAATTACTGTACTGCTGTTGCTTTTTCTCCTGTGTTTGCATATTTCCCGAAGCTTAAGGTCACATGTGCTAGGGTTCGACCATTACAGGCAGGAGTCCGTTGCTAAAGAAAAGCGGCATGGGAGTATAGGACTGGGAAAAAATTACAGGGGCGGTCCCGACCTAAGTAGGCGTGTCCAAATATTTCTGCCAGAAACCACATACACCATAGCTGGCTGGTCAGAATAAATTGCGGTGGCTCGTTTTGCGGCGCCGTGTCTTCAGATTGCCGACACCGCGCGACCGAGTCCAGCCATAACAGGATCATAGCAGGGACTCCTCCATGATGAGTTTGACAAGGTCCAAGGCAAACCAATTGGCGTACCGCGATCACAGGACCTCCAGGTATTTTACATTGACATTCCGACCCATTCGTTCATGCTGCTGCACTACCACTTGCACGTAGACAGCATCAATGACAACTACGTTTTAATGTGTTCAGCCGTAGCTGTCAGAGAGCTTCCTTGCAGAGCACTAACTGCAACCTCTTGAGACAAAGCTCGGCGATGATCTGCGGAGAGCGGCAATAGACGGATGCACCACCTCGCACCTTCGTGTTCATCAAGCCGGCATTCTATCATGGCAGTTCTCGGTAGGTGCACCACTTGCAAGTCATTCAAGTCACGAGTGCACACATCCACTGCAATTAGCCGTACCTCTGGTCATCAGTCACTGGTCCCAATCTCCAAGCTTCACGCAGTCTGCGAGTCGATTCCTAAGCTGAATGACCTTGCGCGACGACAATTCGCAAGGAAATCGCTGGGTGGAACGTAGCGCTCTTGTGTACTGTACGGTCTCCAGCTTTCCTACCATGGACGGTGATTCGGGTTTTTGTCTTACTGCCGGTGGCTTCGCGGCCTCTCTAACAGGCTTTAGAGGGCGCAAAATCTGCCCTCATCAACTCGGAGAGGCCACAGGCGAAACATCTGCACTACGTTAAATTGCAACCACGTCAAACTTGACGTAGCCATTGTCCGAGTTCTCACGGTAAGCAGCACGCCAACCGTCCATCGAAGTGTTCCGTTCGTTGCTCTTGTGGGTACCTGGCCTGTACAACATTTATAAGAGCAACCATGCTGTGCAGTTCTTTCAGCCTGATAGCCCATTTTACAACACATCGTAGGCAATTAGCATAAACACCATGCTCATGCAAGGTGCGTACTGCCAAGTGACCTAGGCGCACGCATCTAGGACAACCGGTGCAATATCGTTACTAAACCCTACGGGGTCCACCTGAATCTCTGTACATGCCTCGTACCTCAAAGCACCCGGGGCTCGTGGCACCAGTATGCTTCTAGGAGCCCTGGGCAATGGCACCTTTCGCCTGTAGCATCAATGCTGGCTCAATCATCTCACTGTAACACTGCACCCCTGACGACTACAACCATGGCCATGCCGGCCAGAAAATTTTTGCAGACATTCGCCTTACCGAAGAGGAGCCTCGAAGCTACGAGAAAGTGGAGAAAAAGTTCGATGCCCATTTTGTGGCCGCGAAGTATATAGTCTGTAAAAGCGCAAATTTCCGTTCCCGAAAGCAAGAACCCGGGGAAAGTGCGGAGAACTTTGTGACAGCACTGCACGAACATGCCGACCGCTGTGAATTTGCGGAGTCCCATAATCGAATGATCCGCGACAGATTTGTGATCGGCCTTGAGGACGCACAGCTGTTGGAAGCGCTCCAGATGGATGCCACCCTTACGCTAGTGACCGCTCTGGTGAGGACCAAGCTCAAGGAAACAGTTCACCGAGAGCAAGTGGAACTCCGGGCTGTCAGCAACGAGGCAAATGCAGGCGAACTTGACATGGTCCGACGAACAACGAGGATGCCGTCCAGCAACTGGGAGCATGGTGCCACAGCACAACGGCGAACGCAAGGGTGCCAGTTCCCCGGATGGTCGAGCCACCCAACATCCCAGTGCCCTGCACGTTCAGCGCGGTGTGACCTCTGTGGAATAAAGGGACATTTCGCCTTGGTCTATCACAAGAGAACAGAAAACAACCATGTGGGCGTGTCTATGCTAGAAGGCGACGGACAAAACTTTTTTGTTGGGACACTCAACGGCTAAATGACAGATACGCGGAAGTGTGTATCAATTGTGTCCGCGTAAGTGCAAAAATTTATTCAGGAGCAGAAGTCACTGTTGTGCCGCCTAATTTTCCCGGTGTACTGCCTCGTATACACAGGTCACAAGCGGTGTTGAGAAGTGCTTCGAATCAGCGCCTCGAAGTGAATGGTTGTTTTTCAGCAGATATTGTTTGGAAAGGCCAAACGACGCGAAAAACACTGTACGTGGTAGAGTCAATGCAGTGTGTCATATTAGGGCTCCCAGCCATTGAAGCACTCGTTATTGTCGAATTTCTTGATGTGGTTGACGATAAACAGTACGAGCACATGTATCCGCAGCTATTCTCTGGACTGGACATGATGTTAAGCGAATACACCATTGGCATGAAAGAGGGCGTGGGCCCCTTTGCAATTTTCGCCCCGCGTCGGGTACCCATCCCGTTAAAGAAATCCATCAAAGTAGAGTTGGCCAAAATGGTCAAATCAAAGTCATTCGTAAGGTAGATGACCCGACTACATGGTGTGCCCGAATGGTGCCAGTAGTCAAACCAAGTGGGGAAGTTCGAATCTGAGGGAGACTAACCCAGCTGAATAAGAGCGTCCTACACGAACGGTTTATCTTGCCAACCGTAGAAGACGCACTTGGGCAATTGCCGGGAGCCACATATTTTTCGAAATTAGGTGCGTATTCAGGATTTGACCAGGTTAAATTGGCGAAAGAAAGTTAAGAATTGACAACATTTATCACCCCTTTTTGTAAGTACTGCTTCCAGTGACTGCCGTTCGGTATCACCTCGGCCCAGGAATATTTGTAAAAGCGAATTGCGGTAATCTTAGATGTTCTTCAAGCAGTAGTGAACCTGATGGCCTGATGGATGACGTTCTGGTTTACGGAGCTACGAAGCGTGAACATGATGTACGGCTGCACGCAGTGCTCAAAAGTTTGGTTGCAGTGAGGTAACACTCAATCGCGCAAAATGTTCTTTTTGTGTCAGCAGAGTAGCATTTTTGGTCTACGTGGTCGATGCGTCGGGAATTACGCCGGATTCCAAGAAAATTCGAGCCATACATGAAATGACTACGTCATCAAATGTTGCTGATGTCCGCAGGTTTTTGGGCATGATAAACTATCTTTCAAGGTTTGCGAACAACCTTGCCGCCATGTCAGCACCACTCCGTAGTCTTCTTTTGAAAGGCCGTGAGTGGCACTGGGGCCTGCCCCAGCAAAAATCATTCGAGTCTGAAAGAATTGATCGCCTCGGCGGAATGCGTCGCAAAATTCGACCCCAAGCTGCGCACTACTGTGTCCGCCGACGCGTCGTCATTCGGTCTCCGCTGTGTGCTCATGCAAGCGCATTCAGATCGGGAAAGGCGGCCGGTTGCATATCACTCTCGTTCCTTAACACATACAGATCAACGCAGATAGAAAAGGAAGCGCTTGCGCTGATGTGGGCGGCAGAAAGGTTGGAAGGGTTTTCGATAGGGCTGGCATTTCAATTTGAGACTTACCACAAACCACTCCTATCACTACTCCGTCAGTCACCCATTGATGTGCTTCCCCCTAGAATACAAAGATTGCGACTGAGGGTGATGCGATATCGCTTATCAGTCTCCTATGTCCCAGGAAAACAGATTCGCACCGCCGACGCCCTTTCTCGGGCACCTTGCACGGAAGCGGATGTAGAGATAGGGGAGCTAGATTGCCGCGAAGCATCGAGCGATGCACAAGGCTGTATCAGAGAGCTAAAATTTTCAGCCCATTGAAAACAAATTAGGTTCGCACAAGAAAAAGATTCCAGCTGCCAACCACTCCGGTTGTATTGTAAACAGGGATGGCCACGTCACGCTTAAGTGAGCAGCTGGCAAAGCCCTTACTGGTTGGAGAGAGCAAACTTTACAATATGTGACAGTGTGCTTCTGCCTGGGTCTCTGGGTCTCGTATTGTGGTGCCTTAGAATGTGGGAAGTGAAATACTTTCTTCATTGCATGTTGGTCACCAGGGCGCTGTGAAATGTCGCACAAGAGCCCGCGAATCTGTGTGGTGGCCTGGTCTCAGCGCCGAGTTAGGAGCTCTGGTAAACAGTTGTCGAGAGTGCGCGAGACTGCGCGTTCAAAAAGCCGAGCCCATGATTCCGTCAGAGTCCTGCAGCTTGCCTTGGCTGAGGGTAGTAGCTGACGTTTTCCATTTGAATGGTACATCGTACCTTGTGGTCGCAGACTATTCTTCGCGCTATCCAGAGCTTGCACTTCTGTGTTCAACGTGCTCGGCGGCGGTTATTGAGCAAATCGAAAGTATATTTGCTAGGCAGGGGATTCCAGGATTTGTCGTAAGAGACAGCGGTCCGCAATTCGCTTCTGCAGAATTTGCATTGTTTGTGACAAGTTATGGCTTCCATCAAGTCACGTCCAACTCCAGGTACCCACAGTGAAATGGAGCGACCGAACGTACAGTGCAGACGGTAAAACGGATGTTGGAAAAATTGGTTGGCTCTTACTTGGCCTTCCTAGCTTTATAGGGACTCCCCAGGTCCTTTTGGTACAAGCCCAGCCCAGCTATTCATGGGCCGATGGTTGCACGCTACGCTTCCCGTGCACCTGAAAAAGCTAGTACCGTCAATGACGAGTAGTCTCAGGAGCCCCCGATACGAAGAGAAGACATTGCGGATTAAGCAAAAACTCGAATACGACCGTCGCTATGCGGTAACGCAGCTACTTGTACTAGGCCCTGGAAACCGGGTATGGATAAAAGACAGCGAAATTCCAGCAGCAGTGTTGAGTCCAGCCGTGCGGCCTCGGTCTTATCGGGTGCGGACAGACGACGGGATTGAACTTCAGAGAAACAGACGCGCGTTGGTCCGGTATAGCGAGCTACCCGCGCACATGACCCGTCCTATGACTTTCCAGTGACTCCAGATGCTGCATCCGAGGAACACAAGGCATCGGCAGAGCCGTCTGCGCCTAATTCAACGCCGGCTGCTTCTTCATATGAGCATGGGAGACCCGGTGGTGGTTATATGACACACTATGGTCGAAAAATAAGGCCGCCACAGGGATATGGCTACACCTGAGAGCTGTTCTTTAGCTATACTTGATTTGGGGCTGTATACTCATCCTATTTGTGTGTTTCATACTGTTTGGTTGTTTTGTGGTTCATTTGTTTTCTATGTGTTGAAAAAAAAAGGGGGGGGGGGCGGGGAGATGTAGTGTTATCGCTTATCTCTGATCTGACCAAGCACTCGTATGCACAAGCTGCGTGGTCATTGAGGAAAAAGGAAAAAAAAGCGGCTGGCTAATAAACACGGGGCTTTTTGGGTTCGTGGCTACATCGGAGTGGCGTCAGTCTTTTGCTCGCATCACCACTCCGGCAGCGGACATGACAATAACCACCCCTTCCATACATCCCTCTTTTATGCATCATGTGGAAGTGTTAGAAATGTAACACTTGGTAATTCTAACCTCTCGCCCACACAACGTATATGGAAAAAAAGCGGCTCTCGGTTATCGTTAAAATTGCTCAAGAGGTAAGAGGTCGACCTACTTGCAGTAAGTGTAAAAGCGGACAAGCTCATGCTGCTACTTGCTAAAAAATATGGAGCCTTACAACGGCATCTTCAATATGAAAGCAGGTAATAAGCGAAACCGTAACTAGACTCGCTTAGAGAGCAGGATTTGAAGTAGGAGGTAACGCACCAAAGCAACCAATAGGTAAGCTCTCCCACGCAACGAAGGACCTAATAAAGGAACGACCATGATTGATACTTTGCAACTCAAGAGATCAGATAGAATTTGCACATTTGTCAATACTGATCAACAAGGAGAAAGTAAAGGATATTCAAAATTGTAACGCAAGAGCGATTGCGGTAGCAGTAAAATAGACGCAGCATGAAATGAGCGACAGCAAAACTCGGCATAGGAAAGCCAAGATGAATTTGAAGATGAAGTGCGAAGATGAAGTAGGCACTCAAAGATAAGCAGGGCAATATCAATAATTTAGAAGATATTGTAAAGGCAGCGGAAGAATTCTATACTGACGTGTACTATACCCAGAGCTGCCACAATACCTCCATTAGAAGAAATAATGAACATATTGCAGAGTCTTCTTCTTTAACTTGAAAATAAATTCGCAGGGCCTCCGAAGACATGAAGCGAGTAAAAGTGGCAGCAGAAGATTGAATAACATACGAATAAATGAAATATTGAGGATACAACATGGTTGAAAACCTTGCGGTGCTTTGTACAAAACGCCTCTTGACTTCACGTGTGCCAGAGAATTGGTCGAATGCCGTCATTTTACTACTAAACAATAAAGAGACATTAATGAATTGGGAAAGTATAGGCCCTATAGCTTACTTTTAGTATCGTATAAGGTATTCATGAAGACAACTTCCAATGGAATGAGGGAAACACTCGACGTCAATCAACCTAGAGAAAAGGCTGGCTTCTGGATGGGATACTGTGCAATGGATGAAAGCCATGCAATCATTTAAAAAATGGAGATATCTGCAGAGTACAATTAGCCTCTCTATGTGGATTTCATAGATTACGAAAATATATCTTATTCATTAGTGTTGCGAGCAATCATAGTGGTAATATTTAATCAGCTAGTAGAGGAGCTTTTCGCAAATATCTTCGAAAATGTCTATGAAGATTCCACAGCGCACCATAATTATCCGCAAGAAAAGTAGAAAGATACCTATAAAGAAAGGGCACAGGCGAGGAGACGCAATCTCCAATGCTATTTACTACATGCTCCGTTGTATTCAAGGTACTAAACTGGAAAGGCTTACGAGCTAGGATCAAGCGTCGAATATCTCAGAAACCTTCGGTTTGCATATGACATTGTCCTTTTCAGCGATACTAGGGATAAGTTACAAAGAATGATTGAGGTTCTCAACAGAAAGAGTGTAAGAGTGAGGTTGGAAATTAATATGAAGAAGACAAAGGTAATGATCCATAGCGGGGCAAGGTAACAAGCGTTCAGGATCGCCAGTCAGCATCTAGAGTCTACGAAGGAGTACCTTTAGCTAGGTCAACTACTCACAGGGGGCACGAAACATGTGAAGGAAATTTGCAGAATTAAGAAGCATTTGAGCGCACACGGCAGGCATTATGTGATCCTGATGAGAATCTTACCATTATGACTAAAACGAAAGGTGTACAATCAGTGCATTCCAGCGCTACTACCATGTCGGGCACATACTTGCAGACTGACAAAAAGCTAGAGAACAAGCTAAAAACCGCAGAAAGAGGGACGGAACAAAAAATGATAAGCCTAAGGTTAGGAGACCGCAAGAGAGCGCTGCGGTTCAGAGTGCAAACGAGAATAGACGGTATTCTAATTGACATTAAGAGAAAGAAATGGAACTGGGCAGGTTATGTAATGCAAAGCTTAGATAAAGCGTTCGTAATTATGGTTGCAGAATGGATGCATAGAGAAGGGAAACTCAGTTGGGGACGGCAGGAGACTCGGTGTGGTGATGAAATTGGTTTGCGCATGACAGGAGTAACTGGAGAATGAAGGGGAAGGCCTTCATCCTACAGTGGACCTAAAATACGCTGATTATTATTATTATTATTATTATTATTATTATTATTATTATTATTATTATTATTATTATTATTATTATTATTATTATTAATATTATTATTATTATTATTATTATTGTGAAAGGATGAATTTCGGGCCGACAAGTTGGCTTAATTCGCTTTATGCAGCTCAATTAAAAGTTGCCCATGAAACGCGACAACGAGAACAAGATGCTAGTGGCGTCAGACACCTAGCGGAGCGAGAAGCAAACCATCCAGAAACTTTCCCAGCCACCAAGCTTAAGTTTACGGGTGGTGTACTTTCAAGTAAATTTCAAAGCGTGTGACATTTTTGTTCTGTTGGCAGATCCTCACCGCCAGATTGTCCTCTAATACATATCAAACACCAATTTGAATGACGCCTGCCTGATTCATTAGCGCAAACTGTGGGCAAGGGTGCGCAATTTTGTCTCATGCTACTTTGCAAAGGAATAGCCTGAATTCGAGACATAAAGCGCGCTACAGTGAGCGAGACTGTGCAAAAGACAAAGCACGGAGCGATCCAGTGGAAAACAGCGCTTTTATCAAAAACAATGTAAAACTCACTCGCGCCATTTGCGTCCCCGCCCCAGAGGAGCTCATCACGAGTCTGAAACATTTCGCGTGGCTTATCCTCACCAACTTGTGGCTGCTTGGGTGCAGGGTCGTTTCCCTGGGGTGCAGGATTCTCTGGTGTTTCGTACCCGCTCGAGCCACAGCAACACGATAGGCTGCTTTCCAGGGTGGAGTGGCTTGCAGCCATGGCCCGAGAAGAGGCTGATCGTAGGGCCTTGTACTCGCTCCTGCTGGAAATAGAACAAAATAAAAGATGGTAAAACATACTAGAGCTAGATGTTGATGTATATTTTGTTATTTCGTCACTTGAGAATATACCAAATTTCCTATTATACGCATATAAACGATTTTTGGGCAACATTTTACATCAACAAAGCGAATATTGAAACGTCCGTGGCAACATCATACTCAAATTCTGCTCATTATTTTTTCCTCAAAGGATGACGGCTTCACTACCCTACATAATTTTTTTACTAACTTTAGTTTTGAACACAATTTTATTATTGCTGTTCGCCTATGCATAACGCTTCCATGTTCTGCTGTGCCGACTGCGTATAGGTGGTAATTCGAAGATCAAACGACTGAATGTTCGATGAAGTAGTCCTCTGAGTGGTGCAGTCCTTATGGTTCGGCCCTCTTGCACAGACACGCAGCTCCAAGAAGACCAGACAGCCCGAGAAGAGGCGTCGGAGGTAAGGGCTGGCGCTTTAGCTCGTTCATATCCGGCGTAAAGATGTGCACTTTAGAGTTCCGCCGCCAAGATTGTCTTGCTGGCAGTGATGCTTCTAATTTGCATGCTTGCCGCGTGTTCATATCAGCACGGAGTCCACTCCTAACACATATCTTGTGAGTGCAACCTACCGAATATGGCCAATATAGGTAAGGTGCGTGAGTATGCGGGTCCCGTTGCAATATAGGCCAAGAAGCATGCGAAAAACACGCTGTGACAATACGCGTAAGCAGAACATGTATAATCGCTTCACCTATGGCTATGGCCTAAGACAGGAGAGTGTAAACTTTTATTTTCAAATCAATAACGAGTCCGGAGCACTCGTTATTGTCGAATTTCTTGATGTGGTTGACGATAAACAGTACGAGCACATGTATCCGCAGCTATTCTCTGGACTGGACATGATGTTAGGCGAATACACAATTGGCATGAAAGAGGGCGTGGGCCCCTTTGCAATTTTCGCCCCGAGTCGGGTACCCATCCCGTTAAAGAACTCCATCAAAGTAGAGTTGGCCAAAATAGTCAAATCAAAGTCATTCGTAAGGTAGATGACCAGACTACATGGTGGGCCGGAATGGTGCCAGTAGTCAAACCAAATGGGGAAGTTCGAATCTGTGGGAGACTAAGGCCCAAACAATGAAACGTTCCTTTCCTTCGAGCGCTTCCTGACCTTACGTGAGGCCTCCTTACAGCGAAGGACCGATGGAGGAAGCAAGCATACTCTGAAAGCTTTTTTCACCCGTCCTCACGTAAGGAGCGGTTGCCGCCATGCCTGGGTTCGAGATTATCTCTTAAAAGCTTTAGGCGAACACCAGAACACCACTATTCAATAAAAAAGGTTGTATCGTCACACAATCTTTAAGTTGATGAGCTAATATAGAGAAGCGTGGACGCTTTTTTTCTAGTTTTCTTTATTAAACCTAAAGAAGTAGCGTATTACGGTGCAAAACTTGATGTGATCCAGTAACGCTGGGACGCCGGCGTTGTGCAACGCCTAGCAACGCTTCCACGCCGCACGCGTGACTGAAACGAACGTGCCTGGCAAAACGTACCGTGCTCGCGCTTCTCCGAAGGTGGGCGACAGCACGCACGCGCAAGCAAACGTCACGTGGTTAAGCAGTGAGGCGAAGCGCTCGTTCAGGGATAGGAGCGGCGTAAGGACGCATGAAGGTAGCTTGGTCCAAACAATAAAACGTTCCTTTTAGGTGTGTGCGAATATTGAAATTTTCGATTACGAATCGAATACGAATAAGGCGAAGAACTCTCTTCGAATATCGAATCGAATATCGAATACATGTGTAGTATTAAAAAAATGCAAGAGAGGTAACAATAGCTTTATTACCCTTTTAAAAATAAGATTGCATTTTACAAGGTTGCTTCAAATTAAAGAGGTACTCAATTATAGATAATGGACTCAGGTAATGCCCTCAGTCAGGTAAAACGCTTGTTACAGATTGTAGTGTAGGAAAATTAACTGCTCAATATGGCCAGAAAGTAAACGCTCTCTATGCACTGTCACATTTCTACCGGTAGAAAAGACTCTTTCACTAGGAACTGAAGTGGCAGGGATCGCCAAGTACTTCCGGGTGAGTGCACTTAAAAGCGGGTACCTGAAGCGGCCAACGGACTGCCACCACTCACAAGTATTCATGCCCCTTTCCAGAAGAAGCTTTTGCGGGTAGTCTGTAACTTCCCCCTCAGGGGCAGATGCCAAATGTGTCTTCTCTTTGTTCATCACTAGATCGTCAAAAGCATTCCATACACTCGATGCCACCAGTGGACACGAAGTCGACGATGGCACGGCGGTGTCCCCACGGTGTTCCATGACGGCTTTCTGGAGCTCCCTTGTCCCAAGGTTTTTCAGCCAGATCATCTGAACAGATGCCTGATGAACTGTGGCCATAAAGCGCGGATAAAGAAACATGCCTAGGCTGGCCACTTCATCAAATTTCCACTCCGCACAAAGAGCCTTGATACATTGTGAATCAATGTTAGCAAACCCTGAGTTGCCTTTGCAACCTTCAAGGCAGTGGGGCATTCCAAAAATTATTGAAATTATAAAGCTTGGTGAAAAAGAAACCGAAACTGATCAAGTCTCAAATGCCTGAAGCAGATAGACTGAAACAGAGCATACAGATAATGGCAACTCAGGGTTGCAAAGGCAACCCTAAGTTGCCTTTGCAAGCTTCAAGGCAATGGGGCATTCCAAAATAATTGGAATTATAAAGCTTGGTGAAAAAGAAACCGAAACTGATCAAGTCTCAAATGCTTGAAGCAGACAGACTGAAACAGAGCATACAGATAATGAGCGGATCATGCGAAGTTCTCAGTTAATAAACATGTTCTTAGGAGAATGCGGAGCAAGCATACAATTGGTTAATTGCTCAATTATTCGCAGTCTATCCGAATATTCGCCGTTTCCACCGTTATTCGGCCGTCCTCGGATATTCGTGAATTTCCGAACATGCATTTCTCGAATGGAATACGCTTCGAATATGGAAAATATTCGATTCCTATTCGAAATTCCGAATATTCGCACATCCCTTGTTCCTTTCCTTCGAGCGCTTCCTAACCTTATGTGAGGCCTCCTTACAGCGAAGGACCGATGGAGGAAGCAAGCATACTCTGAAAGCTCCCTTCACCCGTCCTCACCTAAGGAGCGGTTGCCGCGGGCCTGGGTTCGAGATTATCTCTTCAAATCTTTCCGCGAACACCATTATTCTATTAAAAAATGTTGTATCGTCGCACAATCTTTAAATTGAATCGCTAATATAGAGAAGCGTGGACGCTTTCTTCTAGTTTCGTTTACTAAAGTTAAAAAAAAGTTGCGCATTACAGTGCAAAACTTGATGTGCTCCAGCAACGCTGGCACGCCGGCGTCTTGCAACGCCTAGCAACGCCTAGCAATGCTTGCATGCCGCACGCGTGACTGAAACGAACATGCCTGGCAAGACGTACCGTGCTCGCGCTTCTCCGCAGGTGGGCGACAGTGCGCATGCGCAAGCGAATGCCATGTGGTTAAGCAATGAGGTGAAGCGCTCGTTCAGGGCCAGGAGCGGCTTAAGGACGCATCAAGGTAGCTTTGGAGCTACCTTATGCTGAAGAAGCACCAAGGAAGCCTTCACCGAGGGCCCCTCAGTAAGGAAGCTTTCAGAGTGACATAAGGTAGCCTCACCCCAATGAAGGCTTCCTTAGTGAGGTAAGGAAGGTTTCATTGTTTGGCTTCTTATGCTGAGGAAGTACCAAGAAGCACCAAGGAAGCCTTCACCGAGGGCTCCTCAGTAAGGAATCTTTCAGAGTGACATAAGGTAGCCTCACTGCAATGAAGGCTTCCTTACTGAGGTAAGGAAGATTTCATTGTCTGGCCCTAACCCAGCTGAATAAGACCGTCCTACACGAACGGTTTGTCTTGCCAACCGTAAACGACGCACTTGGGCAATTGCCGGGAGCCACATGCTTTTCGAAATTAGGTGCCAATTCAGGATTTGACCAGGTTAAATTGGCGAAAGAAAGTCAAGAATTGACAACATTTATCGCCCCTTTTTGTAGGTACTGCTTCCAGTGACTGCCGTTCGGTATCACCTCGGCCCAGGAATATTTTTAAAAGCGAATTGCGGTAATCTTAGATGGTCTTCAAGGAGTAGTGAACCTGATGGCCTGATGGATGACATTCTAGTTTACGGAGCTACGAAGCGTGAACATGATGTACGGCTGCACGCAGTGCTCAAAAGTTTGGTTGCAGTGAGGTAACACTCAATCGCGCAAAATGTTCTTTTTGTGTCAGCAGAGTAGCATTTTTGGTCTACGTGGTCGATGCGTCGGGAATTACGCCGGATTCCAAGAAAATTCGAGCCATACATTAAATGACTACGTCATCAAATGTTGCTGATGTCCGCAGGTTTTTGGGCATGATAAACTATCTGGCAAGGTTTGTGAACAACCTTGCCGGCATGTCAGCACCACTCCGTAGTCTTCTTTTGAAAGGCCGTGAGTGGCACTGGGGCCTGCCCCAGCAAAAATCATTCGAGTCTGAAAGAATTGATCGCCTCGGCGGAATGCGTCGCTAAATTCGACCCCAAGCTGCGCACTACTGTGTCCGCCGACGCGTCGTCATGCGGTCTCCGCTGTGTGCTCATGCAAGCGCATTCAGATCGGGAAAGGCGGCCGGTTGCATATCACTCTCGTTCCTTAACACCTACAGATCAACGCAGATAGAAAAGGAAGCGCTTGCGCTGATGTGGGTGGCAGAAAGGTTGGAAGTGTTTTCGATAGCGCTGGCATTTCAATTTGAGACTTACCACAAACCACTACTATCGCTACTCCGTCAGTCACCCATTGATGTGCTTCCCCCTAGAATACAAAGATTGCGACTGAGGGTGATGCGATATCGCTTTTCAGTCTCCTATGTCCCAGGAAAACACATTCGCACCGCCGACGCCCTTTCTCGGGCACCTTGCATGGAAGCGGACGTAGAGATAGGGGAGCTAGATTGCCGAGATGCATCGAGCGATGCACAAGGCTGTATCAGAGAGCTAAAATTTTCAGCCCATTGAAACAAATTTAGGTTCGCGCAAGAAAACGATTCCAGCTGCCAACCACTCCGGTTGTATTGTAAACAGGGATGGCCACGTCACGCTAAAGTAAGCAGCTGGCTAAGGCCTTACTGGTTGGAGAGAGCAAACCTTAGAATATGTGACAGTGTGCTTCTGCCTGGGTCTCTGGGTCTCGTATTGTGGTGCCTTAGAATGTGAGAAGTGAAATACTTTCTTCATTGCTTGTTGGTCACCAGGGCGCTGTGAAATGTCGCACAAGAGCCCGCGAATCTGTGTGGTGGCCTGGTCTCAGCGCCGAGTTGGAAGCTCTGGTAAACAGTTGTCGAGAGTGCGCGAGACTGCGCGTTCAAAAAGCCGAGCCCATGATTCCGTCAGAGTCCTGCAGCTTGCCTTGGCTGAAGGTAGTAGCTGACTTTTTCCATTTGAATGGTACATCGTACCTTGTGGTTGCAGACTATTCTTCGCGCTATCCAGAGATTGCACTTCTGTGTTCAACGTGCTCGGCGGCGGTTATTGAGCAAATCGAAAGTATATTTGCTAGGCAGGGGATTCCAGGACTTGTCGTAACAGACAGTGGTCCGCAATTCGCTTCTGCAGAATTTGCATTGTTTGTGACAAGTTATGGCTTCCATCAAGTCACGTCCAACCCCAGGTACCCACAGTGAAATGGAGCGGCTGAACGTACAGTGCAGACGGTAAAACGGATGTTGGAAAAATTGGTTGGCTCTTACTTGGCCTTCCTAGCTTTATAGGGACTCCCCAGGTCCTTTTGGTACAAGCCCAGCCCAGCTATTGATGGGACGATGGTTGCACGCTACGCTTCCCGTGCACCTGAAAAAGCTAGTACCGTCAATGACGAGTAGTCTCAGGAGCCTCCGATACAAAGAGAAGACAGTGCGGATTAAGCAAAAACTCGACTACGACCGTCGCTATGCGGTAACGCAGCTACCGCTACTAGGCCCTGGAAACCGGGTATGGATAAACGACAGCGAAATTCCAGCAGCAGTGTTGAGTCCAGCCATGCGGCCTCGGTCTTATCGGGTGCGGACAGACGACGCGATTGAACTTCAGAGAAACAGGCGCGCGTCGGTCCGGTATAGCGAGCTAACCGGCGCACATGACCCGTCCTATGACTTTCCAGTGACTCCAGATGCTGCATCCGAGGAACACAAGGCCTCGGCAGAGCCTTCTGCGCTTAATTCAACGCCGGCTGCTTCTTCATATGAGGATGGGAGACCCGGTGGTGGTTATATGACACGCTATGGTCGGAAAATAAGGCCGCCACAGGGATATGGCTACAACTGAGAGCTGTTCTTTAGCTACACTTGATTTGGTGCTGTATACTCATCCTATTTGTGTGTTTCATACTGTTTGGTTGTTTTGTGGTTCATTTGTTTTCTATGTGTTGATAAAAAGGGGCGGGGAGATGTAGTGTTATCGCTTATCTCTGATCTGACCAAGCACTCGTATGCACAAGCTGCGTGGTCGTTGAGGAAAAAGGATAAAAAGCGGCTGGCTAATAAACACGGGGCTATTTGGGTTCGTGGCTACATCGGAGTGGCGTCAGTCTTTTGCTCGCATCACCCCTTCGGCAGCGGACACGACAATAACCACCCCTTCCATATATCCCTCTTTTATACATCATGTGGAAGTGTTAGAAATGTAACACTTGGTAATTCTAACCTCTCGCCCACACAACGTATATGGAAAAAAAGCGGCTCTCGTTTATCGTTATGATTGGTCAAGAGGTAAGAGGTCGACCTACATGCAGTAAGTGTAAAAGCGGACAAGTTCATGCTGCTACTTGCTAACAAATATGGAGCCTTACAACGGCATCTTAAATATGAAAGCAGGTAATAAGCGAAACCGTAACTAGACTCGCTTAGAGAGCAGGATTTGAAGTAGGAGGTAACGCACCAAAGCAACCAATAGGTAAGCTCTCCCACGCAACGAAGGACCTAATAAAGGAACGACCATGATTGATACTTTGCAACTCAAGAGATCAGATAGAATTTGCACATTTGTCAATACTGATCAACAAGGAGAAAGTAAAGGATATTCAAAATTGTAACGCAAGAACGATTGCGGTAGCAGTAAAATAGACGCAGCATGAAATGAGCGAGAGCAAAACTCGGCATAGGAAAGCCAAGATGAATTTGAAGATGAAGTGCGAAGATGAAGTATGCACTCCAAGATAAGCAGGGCAATATCAATAATTTAGAAGATATTCTAAAGGCAGCGGAAGAATTCTATACTGACGTGTACTATACCCAGAGCTGCCACAATACCTCCATTAGAAGAAATAATGAACATATTGCAGAGTCTTCTTCTTTAACTTGGAAATAAATTCGCAGGGCCTCCGAAGACATGAAGCGAGTAAAAGCGGCAGCAGAAGATTGAATAACATACGAATAAATGAAATATGCAGGATACAACATGGTTGAAAACCTTGCGGTGCTTTGAACAAAACGCCTCTTGACTTCAAGTGTGCCAGAGAATTGGTCGAATGCCGTCATTTTACTACTACACAATAAACAGACATTAATGAATTGGGAAAGTATAGGCCCTATAGCTTACTTTTAGTATCGTATAAGGTATTCACGAAGACAACTTCCAATGGAATGAGGGAAACACTCGACGTCAATCAACCTAGAGAAAAGGCTGGCTTCAGGATGGGATACTGTGCAATGGATGAAAGCCATGCAATCATTTAAAAAAATGGAGATATCTGCAGAGTACAATTAGCCTCTCTATGTAGATTTCATAGATTACGAAAATATATCTGATTCATTAGTGTTGCCAGCAATCATAGTGGTAATATTTAATCAGCTAGTAGAGGAGCTTTTCGCAAATATCTTCGAAAATGTCCATGAAGATTCCAAAGCGCACCATAATTATCCGCAAGAAAAGTAGAAAGATACCTATAAAGAAAGGGCACAGGCGAGGAGACGCAATCTCCAATGCTATTTACTACATGCTCCGTTGTATTCAAGGTACTAAACTGGAAAGGCTTACAAGTTAGGATCAAGCGTCGAATATCTCAGAAACCTTCGGTTTGCATATGACATTGTCCTTTTCAGCGATACTAGGGATAAGTTACAAAGAATGATTGAGGTTCTCAACAGAAAGAGTGTAAGAGTGAGGTTGGAAATTAATATGAAGAAAACAAAGGTAATGATCCATAGCGGGGCAAGGTAACAAGCGTTCAGGATCGCCAGTCAGCATCTAGAGTCTACGAAGGAGTACGTTTGGCTAGGTCAACTACTCACAGGGGGCAGGAAATATGCGAAGGAAATTTGCAGAATTAAGAAGCATTGCAGCGCACACGGCAGGCATTCTGTGATCCTGATGAGAAGCTTACCATTATGACTAAAACGAAAGGTGTACAATCAGTGCATTCCAGCGCTACTACCATGTCGGGCACATAGTTGCAGACTGACAAAAAGCTCGAGAACAAGTTAACAACCGCAGAAAGAGGGACGGAACAAAAAATGAAAAGCCTAAGGTTAGGAGACCGCAAGAGAGCGCTGTGGTTCAGAGTGCAAACGAGAATAGACGGTATTCTAATTGACATTAAGAGAAAGAAATGGAACTGGGCAGGTTATGTAATGCAAAGCTTAGATAACGCGTTCGTAATTATGGTTGCAGAATGGATGCATAGAGAAGGGAAACTCAGTTGCGGACGGCAGGAGACTCGGTGTGGTGATGAAATTGGTTTGCGCATGACAGGAGTAACTGGAGAATGAAAGGGGAGGCCTTCATCCTACAGTGGACCTAAATTAGGCTTATTATTATTATTATTATTATTATTATTATTATTATTATTATTATTATTATTATTATTATTATTATTATTATTATTATTATTATTATTATTATTATTATGAAAGAATGAATTTCGGGCCGACAAGTTGGCCTAATTCGCTTTATGCAGCTCAATTAAAAATTGCCTATGAAATGCGACAACGAGAACAAGATGCTAGTGGCGTCAGACACCTAGCGGAGCGAGCAGCGAACCATCCAGAAACTTCACTCGCGCTACTAGAGAACACGGTGTACACGGATGCTGCCACGTACCCGCGAGAAGGGAAACGCATGGCCACGGCGGTGGTGGTGGATGGCGATGGGAATCTGATGACATGTGCGACGGCAAAGGCAGCCGACACAGCGGAGGCCGAAGAAATTGCCGTGGCGCTGGCGGCAGTAGAAGGATATAGGACAGGCAGGCCTCTAAACATCCTAACAGACTCGAAGGAAGCGTGCAGAAATTACACGCGGGGCAGGATTAGCAAAGCCGCCCTCAGAATTCTTGGCGGAGCCAACTTCGCCGAGAGGAACGTTACACACAAGTTAATTTGGATTCCGGCCCACGCAGGCATAGAGGGTAACGAAAGGGCAGACAGCCTAGCTCGAGAGACCACGTTCCGAGCAGAGCAGTCGCGCGCCCCGGAGTATCACCCACACGCTTGTGAGGGAGGATACACAGAAATCTTAAACTTATACAGAGGGTCGAGAGCCAAATATCCCCCACCGCACAAAGCTCTAACGCAGGAGGAAGCAACGAGTTGGCGCAGATTGCAGACAAACTCCTTCCCAAATTTATACATTCTAAACAAAATGTACCCAACACAATATAGAGACACCTGCCCATGGTGCGGGGCCACACCCACACTATACCATGTCACATGGGAATGTAAACACAATAAATAATTCCACCAACACAATAACCCGAGTGCGGAGCAATGGGAGAGTCGGCTTACCAGCTGCGAGCTCACGGCCCAAAGGGCCTTAGTGCAGCACGCTAGTGAGGTAGCTAGGCTCAGTGGAGCCCTGGAATAGGGGCCCACCCTTGCTGGAAGAGGCTCCAAGTCGCCGGCGCCCCAAGACGACCGAGACCTCGAGACGCTAAATCCTTGAAGGAACCAAAATAAAGTTTCTCTCTCTCTCTCTCTCTCCCAGCCACCAAGCCTAAGTTTACGGGTGGTGTACAAGGCATTCTGGACTGAGGACGCCTCTCCCTAGCTGCTTCACCTAATAAAAATGTTTATTCTCTCTCTCTCTCTCAAGTAAATTTCAAAGCGTGTGACATTTTTGCTCTGTTGGCAGATCCTCACAGCCGGATTGTCCTCTAATAAATATCAAACACCACATTGAATGACGCCTGCCTGATTCATTAGCGCAAACTGTGGGCAAGAGTGTGCAATTTTGTCTCATATTATTTTGCAAAGGAACAGCCTGAATTCGAGACATAAAGCGCGCTACAGTGAGCGAGACTGTGCAAAAGACGAAGCACGGAGCGATCCAGGGGAAAACAGCACTTTTATCAAAAACAATGTAAAACTCACTCGCCCCATTTGCGTCCCCGCCCCAGAGGAGCTCATCACGAGTCTGAAACATTTCGCGTGGCTTATCCTCACCAACTTCTGGCTGCGCGGGTGGAGGATTCCCCGGAGCTTGGGACCCGGTTGAGCCACTACAACAGGAGAAGTTGCTCGCTACGGTCGAGTGGCTTGCAGCCATTGTCCGAGTAGAGGCAGATCCAAGGCCCTTGTGCTCGCTCCTGCTTGAAATAGAACAAAATAAAAGATGGTAAAACATGCTAGAAGCTAGATGTTGATGTAAATTTCGTTATTTCGTCACTTGAGAATATACCAAATTTCCTATTATATGCATATAAACGATTTTTGGGCAACATTTTTCATCAACAAAGCGAATATTGAAACGTCCGTGGCAACATCATACACAAATTCTTTTCATTTTTTGACTGAAAGGATGACGGCTCAACTACCCTACATAATTTTTTTACTAACTTTTGTTTTGAACATATTTTTATCATTGCTGTTCACCTATGCATAACGCTTCCATGTTCTGCTGCGCCGACTGCGTATAGGTGGTAATTCGAAGATCAAACGACTGAATCAGGCACGTACCCAGGGGGCGGCACGTACCCCCCCGAAATCAGATGGCATACCCCCTCCCCCCCTCCCCACCCACGCCACCACTCCTCACACATTCCTAAAGCGCTGCCAGATCAATGTTGAGACTTGGCAGCTAGTCATCGGTCAGCATTATGCTGCCTTTTACACTTCTTTTGGATGGCGGTAGTTATCAGCATCTCTTGGGATGTGAAGGCCAGTTTTCTCATAGATTCAGCGCCCGCGAGATTAACTCGAGATGCGTTCATTTGTCACCATCCATTCAACTGTCACGTGCATAGCTGTTGCTTTTGTTAGTTCAACCTTCTTTGCTTAGGCTCATCCTGGGACCACGAAAGGGATGTGGCTGTTAGCTGGTCTGTACTCTCGTGGAACGAGTTGCGGGTGGAGAAAACGCCAATTGTGTTTAACTTTTCCTTTTGCTTCATTATTTTCTTGAATGACAGCTCGTCGCGACGCTGGCAGATGCCCGGAATCATATACACGTGATATGGGTTAGATAAGGTGGGAAATAAAATAATGTGAAACAGCGTCCATCACAAAAACCTGCAATAACCCTCAAACCCATAATAAAGATGACTGTCACCAGTTACCTTGTCTAGTTTTTTCCGAATTGTATAGCACTTTCGTGCAAAATTGGCAACTGGAAACAAAAATCGCAAGAAGTTGAGAAATCAAGCGATCTACTAATGGAGAGAGCCAAGGCAACAACCAAACTGCAAGGAAAAGCGAATATAACCACAAATCTAACAAATATAACCGTTGCTTCATAAAATATTTATGGATCAACATATCTTTATTTAAATAGGAAGTAGAGAATACGCCGTCGGAAGCGAAGAACAATTACGTGTTTTGAATGACGCTTCTACAGTTATCGGTCGAACCGCCTCACGTAGCCACTTCTCTATTGTGCTTATGTGGGTGTTTTTCTAACCTTTCGCGGTGGGCGCACTACGTCTACAATCGCAGTATCCTGCGCTCTACACGGTTGTATGGGACTGGCGGCCACACAGCGGTACGCAACTTCCCAAATAACAACACGAGTCGTTTTCGCACTTGGAGCAGTAAACGAGGAATCCAAAAGAACTGTGATTGTTCCGCAAATATATATATCGCTGTAATTCTTCCAGAGCTAATACAAAAAATGCTACTATAGTCGGAGACAACTTAAGTCTACAGTGAAGCCTCGCCCACGCCCTCATTACAACCAGCAGCCTCCACGAGGCTGCAAATAGTCGGTACTTCAAACTTTTCCTGTTACCCAAATAAGGCGGTAGCCACAAAAAAGTAATATTATTAGCGCTTGATTTTACACGTTTTCCCTCCCCTATTACAGTGGAATGACGAAAGCCTAATTCTTTATTGAACTGAAATGCTTGCTTCGCTGCAACTATTTATTGTCAAGCTCCACTTCAGTTGGCAGTGAAGTTTCATGAGTAAACCGGCTCAGCAGTGAAAAGAACTGTACCGCAGACTTTTGAAGAGTGAAATATACTCAGACTCCGTACACTTTGTCCATGTCTGTTGCATACCTCATTGGTTCCGCCGATGGAAAAACTCTTCAAGATCAGCGGACGATCCGGAGCTATCAAGCACGACGGCATTTTGATAAGGCCGCATGACGACGATTTTGTTTGCTTCTGTGATTAACTGGCGGAGTAATATTGCTACATGCGTGTGGTATTTGTTTGAACGAGGCGCGTGGGTGCCATCACTCCACAAAAGAGGAGGAAGAACGAACTGGGCTCGCGCTGTGAACCTAACCGGTCAGCGCTGCAAGCGTTGTTGTAAATATAACCTATAAATAGTTTCTCGTCTTACTGACTCGTCTTTCGCGTAAGAATATCTACAGAGGTTCTACAGCTACCTTAATTCTACACAAGAAAAGCAGGGAGATACCTATAGAGAAAGGGGTCAGACAGGGAGACAATTTCTCCAAAGCTATTCACTGCTTGCTTAGAAGAATTCAAGCTATTAAGCTGGGAAGGCTTAGAAGTAAAGATCGACGACGAATATCTCAGCAACCTTTGGTTTGCCGATGACATTGTTCTATTCAACAACAATGCAGACGAGTTACAACAAATCATTGGAGACCTTAACAGAGAGAGTGTAAGAGTGGGGTTGAATAATAATATTCAGAAGATAAAGATAATGATAAATAGCCGGGCAAAGGAACAAGAGATCAGGATCACCAGTGGGCCTCTGAAGACTGTGAAGGAGCACGCTTACCTAGGTCAACTAATCACAGGGAACCCTGATTATGAGAAGGTAATTCATAGAAGAATAAAACTGGGTTGGATCGCATACGGCAGACATTGCCAGCTCCTGACTGGAAGCTTGCCATTATCATTGAAAAGTAAGATGTGCAACCAGTGCATTTTGCCAATGCGGACATATGGGGCAGAGAGGTCATGTAATGCGCCGGTTAGATAACCGTTGGCCCATTAGGGTTACAGAATGGTTACCAAGAGAAGGAAAGGCAATCGAGGACGACAAAAGACTAGGTGGAGCGATGAAATTAGGAAATTCGCGGGCGCTAGTTGGAATCGGTTGGCGCAGGACAGGGCAATTGGAGATCGCATTGTAGGGACAGGCCTTCGTCCTGCAGTTGACATAAAACAGGCTGATGATGATGATGATGATGATGATGATGATGATGATGATGGTGGTGGTGGTGGTGGTGGTGGTACTGGTGGTGGTGGTTGTGCCCCCCCCCCCCTCCCCCCGAGAAAAAATCCTGGGTACGTGCCTGGACTGAATGTTGGATGAAGTAGTCCTCTGAGTGGTGCAGTCCTTATGGTTCGGCCCTTTTGCGCAGACACGCAGCTCCAAGAAGACCAGACAGCCCGAGAAGAGGCGTCGGAGGTAAGGGCTGGCGCTTTAGCTCGTTCATATCCGGCGTAAAGATGTGCACTTTGGAGTTCCGCCGCCAAGATTGTCTTGCTGGCAGTGATGCTTCTAATTTGCATGCTTGCCGCGTGTTCATATGAGCACGGAGTCCAGTCCTAACACAGATCTTGTGAGTGCAACCTACCGCATATGGCCAATATAGGTAAGGTGCGTGAGTATGCGGGTCCCATTGCAATATAGGCCAAGAAGCATGCAAAAAACACGCAGTGACGATATGCGTAAGCAGAACATGTATAATCGCTTCATCTATGGCTATGGCCTAAGACAGGAGAGTGTAAACTTTTATTTTCAAATCAAGATTCGAGTCCGGTGTCCCTTTAGTGGGTCTGGGCACCTGCCACGGACGCGGTTCCGAGACCTCGCCTCGAAGTGGCTTCCTGGGCTCGCTGGACGGCCCAGAGTTGTGCTGTCAAGTTCGAGCTCAGCACTGCGGTCTGAGAGCGCGAGCGGGAGCTGGAGGTGGAAAATACGGAGGGGTCGGCGCTGCCCGACTTGTTTGTTAAGTCCCGACACTCCCATAGCATGTAAATAAGTGTGGCAACCTCGCCACATCATGTGCAACTGTTTGTAGTGCACACGTCTGGATACATGGCGTGCATGAGTCTGGGGTTTCTGTAAGAATCCGTTTGTAATTGTCTGAAGTGTACTACTTGTCTCCTGTCTAGCCTAGCGTGAGGGAATGGATATACGCGTCTTTGCAACTGGTAGTGTGTCGTGATGTCGTGGAACCTGTTCATACAATCGTCTTACGCCCAGAGGTTTGCGGTAACCCGCGGGGGCTCATCTTCGGATGATGTTCGGCGTTAGGCCTCGAGCGACGCGGTGAGCCGCTTTGTTGGGGGTGCTCAATCCAGTGTGTGCCAGGATCCATAGCAAATGTCTTCGGTTATCGAAGTCGGCCTCTCCCTGGTGTATGGGATGTCGCTGAAGTGTGATACGCCTCTTGCGAGATGCGCTCATTTGCAAAATTGCGAATTGCCGTTTGCAAATTGCGGATCACGTATGTAGCTTTCGTTTGTGTGAGGGCCACTGCTATGGCCGCTTCCTCTGCCGCTTCGGCATGTGCCATGTTCAAGGTGACGCTCGTGAGGTGGTTGCCTCGGTGGCTAGTAACAGCCACCACGAAACTCTTCCTGTCTCGATAACGGGCTGCGTCTGTGAAAACCGCCTCCTTGTCGTTGGAGTAAATTTTGTTCATGTGTTGTGCCCTGGCTTTACGCCTCCCCATGTGGTGTGGGGGGTGCATGTTGCGAGGCAATGGGGTTGCGTATAGGTGCTCGCGTATAGTTCTTGGAATTTCTGCTTTGATGCCGCGCTGCGAGTGGTATGTAAGGCCGAGCTTTCCAAGCACGTGTCTGCCCGGGCGGGTCTTGGATAGGAGCTCGTGTTGGGACATTTGTTGTGCCTCCACGAGTTCTTCGAGCGCATTGTTTAAGCATAGTTCTAAGAGCTTGGTGCTGCAAACTCCTGGCGCAAGTCCCAACGCACATTTGTACGCCTTGGGCATGAGAGCGTTGAGCTGGTTTCGTTCCGCAGCCGTCCAGTTGTGAAACGCTGCCGTTTACTTTACTTGGGAAATGACGAAGGCTTGTATGAGTCATATGACGCGGCCTTCGCGCATGCCGGCGTGTTTGTTGGTGTTGCGTCGAATGAGCTGCATCGTGCTGGAGGCCTTTGCCGTTCTCTTGCTAAGAGCTTCGCCATTGCCGCCCTGATGTTCCATCATCAGTCCTAGTACCCTGATCTCGTCTAGAATCGGGATGGGTAGGCCGTTTGATGCTGTTAATTTGATCTCTTCCTTTTGCGGAGGGGGGGGGGGTAGCCTTTAGGAGGGCGCCCCTTTCTGACCGCCCTATATGGCAGCAGTTCTGATTTTTTGGCAGAGCAGGCAAGTCCCGTGCCCACGAGGTAGTTTTTCACGCATTGTATGGCCTGTTGTAGACGTTGCTCGATCGCTCCGCCGCTGCCAGTTGTCGTACAAATCATGATATCGTCCATGTATAGCGTGTGATGCAGTCCTTCGATGTGAAGCAATCGGTCGGGTAACCCCAGCAGGATGAGGTTGAAGAGCATAGGCGAGATCACCGAGCCCTGCGGTGTGCCCGAGCTCGCGGTGTTGATTTGATCTTACTCTAGATGTCCCGCTCGCGTGTGAGCGCTTCTTCCCGTGAGGAAGTCTCGGACGTAGTTGTACGTTCACAGTCTGAGATTTACCTTGTCTATTTGTAACAACATGGCATCGTCGAAAACGTTACCGAAGGCCCTCTTCAAGTCAAGCCAGAGGATGGCTCTCCTCAAGCACCCCGGATTGTCTATAATTTGATGTTTTAGTTGCAGAAGGGCGTCTTGCATGGCGAGATGTCTTCTGAACCCAATCATGGTGTGTGGAAATAATTCGTTGTCCTCGAGGTAATCTGTGAGTCTATTGAGAACCGGTGGGGGGCTCCATCAACTTGCCCACGCAGGACGTGAAGGGGATGGGGCGCTGGTTTTCCAGCTGTAATTTCTTGCCGGGTTTCTGTATCAGTATGGTATTTGCTTATTTCCATTGCTGGGACAGGAAAGCCGGCTCTTTTATTCTGCAATGCGTTTCGCGAGGCGAAATCGTCAGTAATTAAAGGCACCCAGTACTATACCGTGCTCTCTGCTTCCGATCACCTGCTCTCTTCTCCGCGGCATTCAAAGCCACTTCCTCCCTTGCGTTCTTCTCTGGCTGTTGACGACGATGGTGTATTGGCATCCTTTTTGAAACGGGGCGCAGACAAGCAGTCACCTTGTCTGAGTCACTAAGGCGGAAGGTTGAAGTGGCTCGTTGCAATGGCTCATAGCTGAAAATTGCGGCTTTTAGTGGAGTGATAAAAGAAAAATATCAGCAATGGCATATACCCCCGTCAGCGATGACTCATACCTCCTTTAATTGAAGTCACCCTTACAACACACAGAACAGCTTACGTTTCAACAAAGAACAAGCTCAGTAGAAGCATCCGAATCATCAATAAAGCATTGCATACCCCTCTTGGAAACACGCTTTTGACGGGGATGCTCGCCAAGCGAGAACTCAGTGTACGACCTGTGAAGTGGTGGTAGCAAAGCATTCGCCCACATGTATTGCTTTCGCCTGCGGAGAGGTTGCAACCTAATGTTAATGAGAAACGTCGTTACACCCGCTAGGCGAGAGTGCGAAGCCGTAGCTAAGTGTCGAAAACGAGCCGAAGAATCCAAACTGCGAAAACGGCAACGCCAGGATGCGAGACGGCAACGCACAGAGTAGACCGAAGCACGCAAGCAACGGCTCGCCGCACGTGTATTTCACTTTCCCACTCTTTATACACTGCAGAAGTATGAGCCCTGCGATCGTTTAACTGAATGCATCATCAAGTGTTCAACATGCTTTTGTCTTCGCGTGTTGCAGGAGGCTGACATGCTGCCAAACATTTTCAGGCATGCTATACATCCTTTCCTCTCGAGTCTTTTTGTTTACGTGCCCTTGTTCTTTTTTTTCTCTTACTCACAATTTTATCTAAACTGTACCGCTGTATACCTGTGCCGTTTAACTGATCCGGTAATATCAATCTCTCGCCGGCTTTTGAATACGTAAAAATTGCTTTGCCTACCCAACAAGACATGTTTCTGTCCGTCATGTAAGACAATGAACAGCACCGTCAGTAATGGCTCATCCGCACGTAAGTCAGAGGCTACAAGAACACAACATACTGAAGCGAACAGTGGATACCATTCAGAGAAATCATCAATACAACGCAAAGGAGAGCGTACGTTTCAATAAAGAACAAGCTGGAATTAGGCATCCGAATCATAATCACACATAAAGCATTCCCTACTCCCTTCAACAAATTCAAGTGTGGTTTTGCGACATCTTCTCTAGATTAACCTTATTTCACTTTAATTAAAACCAAGAATGGCGGTTTCGACTCGCATCAAAGGTCGAGTATTCGGATGATTTAGGACTGTCCTCAATAACTGTGTCTAATTTCCTTCACCTTAACACCAAACGTCGTGGACACGACTCCGACCAATGATCGTTGATTCGAGTTGATACAGTTCGGTCACCTCAATCCTAATTAAACCTGCCTGACGATGTCCGCTATCTTACATGATAAGCTTCGTTTTAGATAAGGTTGATAACGACCGATGGGGGTTTATAAGCGTTGATACTGGTCAGATAAAGTTTCACAACAGTGATGACACCGGGATGCGTGCACATGAGCAAGTGGCACAATGCCTACGCATACTTAGACAGCAACAGGAGCCGTTTCTGCGTGAATTTGTTTTCACCCTTGCTCTTGCTTTACCATCTAACATCTTGCATTATTTTACTAATTGTCACATAATGCTTCCTTTCACTTTAAATCGAAGGGATTTCGGAAGGTGTACGTTACTGACGAGTCACACTTGGTGAATACCTTTGCATTGCTTTCGGATGTGCTGAGTGTCCTCCTGAATTTTGCTGTAGTGGACACAGGCTTCATCTGGGTGCGAAGATTCGCTCCGGTATGTTTTTGCCCTAAGGCAACCAGGTAGAGCACCAAATAGGAGGGAAGTGTCTTTTGTATTATCGTCCAGATTTTCCCTAATTGCTTTCTTCTTACTCTTGTAAACATCCATAGTCTACTAGCACGCGCACTTGGCCCCTGTCTGTCTCAAATGTGTGCGCCACGCGGCAGTCAACTTAGAAATGACCGCGTCCAGAAGTCTTTCAACTCTCAACGAATGGAGTCGTATAATGGCGTACTTCTGCTGTTGTAATTGCTTGCGACGCAATATCACTGCCGCATGTTTCGGAATGCTGTTGAAACAAGCAAAGGTACCACCAGGTTATTTTCGAAAATGAGAAAGGCTTGTGTCGCCATAGTTACCCGTCCCAGTTGTACTAGCGAAGATAAACATAATAACTACGGGCTCTCGGAGAGCAGGAGCGGACCATAACGATAAAACTTTATTAGGACTCGTAGGCAGCTAAAGTCCTCATCGTCATCATCATTAGCAGCAGGTTATATTTATGTCGAATGCCCAGGACGGAGGCCTCTCCCAGAGATCCCCAATTACCCATATAGTGTGCGTGCTGATTCCAAGGTACACCTGCAAATTTCCTAATTTCATCACACCGCCTAACCTTCTGCCATCGTCCACTGCGTGTGCGTTCCCTTTGCACTCATTTTGGAACTTTAATGGTCCACCGGCTACTTGTGCTATGCATTACGCTGTCTACCCAGCTGTATTTTTTCTCCTAATGTCAACTGAAATATCCGCTGTTCCCATTTGCTGTCCGATCCACATCACTTCTTCTTGTGTAATAATGTTGTGGCTAAAATATCTTGGTTCCAATCGCTATGCGCTCTGTATAGCTTGTTTTTGCTAACCTCCATAATTCTGCCCAATCAATAAGCAGCGGGCGAATCCAATGATTGCACAGTATACATTGCAATGACAGTGGTAAGCTCCCAGTCGGGATTTAGTAATGGCTACAAGCCAATACTAAATTACTAAATTAAGTTATTACTAATGTCTTCAAGTCATTTTTATTTGTTTGCAAACTTCCTTCTCGGGACCGGGGTCTTTGAGATCAAGTACCTTAGATACACACTCATGCAGAGTCTCCAGAGACTGACTGGCGCTCATTGATTCTTGTTCCCTTTTCGGGCTACTGCCTTCTGTATGTTAATCTTCAACAGCACTCTTACAGTTCTTGTTTAACGTGCTCAACCATTTGTTGCAGTTCATACCCACTAGTGCTGAACTAAACAATGTCATCTGCAAACCGAATGTTTTTGAGGTACACCCCGTCGAACCTCACTAAAATCCTTCTTAGTCTAGCAGTTGGGACAATTCTTCTAAGCATGGAGCCAATAGCATTGTAGACATTGTGTACACTTGCCTGACCCCTTTTATGGTAGTTAATTTTTCACTTTTCTTATGGTGAACTAAGCTGGCGGTCGAATTTTTGTAGATAATTTCCAAGTATGCCTCCTGTACCCTTAATTTCGCAACACTTCCATGACTGCTGCAGTCTTTACTGATTGAAATGCATCTTTGTATGTGAAAGTCGCGTACATAGTGCTTCACGTAACCTGAGCCAAGCTTTAAGATCTGCAGATGCCAGATAGCTTGACCGCTCCAACGCAATGTTTGTCGTCGCTTGGAGATTATCAGGTTATTTTTTGGAATTGATAGTCTGTCTGTTCACTGTTCTGATTAAATACCATAACACCTAGTTTTATAAGACTAAATTTCAAACCTAAATTATTGCCTTCCCGTCCACAGATATTAGCCAGACGTTGCAAATCACTTTGCTTGTCAGCTAGTAACAGAATGCCATCTGCATAAAATAAACCAATGAACTGTTGCTCTACTACCGTACTCGCATGTTTGTATGAGAGATTAAACCCGATATAACTTCCTTTTAGCGCCCCGTCCATCCTAACTATGTACATCATAAACAGCAGCGGGATTAAAGCGCAACCCTGCTCCAATCCCTCATTGATATGAACTTTCTCCTCGCTCTTCATCCCTTCACATTCAACGCAAGCAGTTTTTTCTAGGTAAATCTATCTCAAAACCTGTAGACAATCGTCACCTAAGCCATTCCATTGCAGAATATCCCACAAAATGTGGCGGTCTGCGTTGTGATAGGCTCCTGTAATGTCTAAAAAGGCCACATACGATTGTCCTATTTCTGCTTTTGATATTTCAATGCACTGAGTAAGCAAAAATAAGTTATCATTTAAACGCCTACCTATTCTGAAGCCACTCCGAAGTTCTTCCAAAATGCCATTATTAGCTGCCCATGCTTGAAGCTTTAATTTCATTGCCTGCAGTGCTAGCCTGTGTGATGCGGGGAGTCGAGTGCCATCTGTTCGTGATTTAAGGAACCGAGCGGCGTCTCCCGCTCGGCTCGGCGATTGGCATCGGCCGTTGCCGTAAAGGCTCCAAATCCTCGCCTCTATAATTGCTATTGTTGTTCTTTGACACTTTTCTTATTTAGGTCTGAGAAGATTTAACATAAACGGAACGCGCTGCCGATTCTTTGTTCCATGAAATTTGTTGGTGGGTTGTCAGTCTCAAATGCCTTAGGAAAAATTTGTCGAAAAAAGAACGAGGCATGAGCGATTATATTGATAGAACGTTGTGGTAATAAACTCCGCATATACAGCACGTCATGTAGCAAGGCATTGCAGGCACAAAAATCTTATGCGAAAGTTATTCGCGAAGCACGCCACATGCACGATGCGTTTAGAAACTCACGGAATGCGGTTTCCGTTGGGATGCACCTTCACTGATTAAATTGACATCAATCTCTGAGAGTTCATGCACATCGCGTGGAGGGAGAAAGACAGATAAGCAGTCATCGACTTTATATGGATGATACAGAGTGATAAGACGTTATGGGGGTCTCATCATGGTCTGTATTAGATCGACGCGGATGGATCAGGTGCAAATAAGCGATCAAGGTTTCTAATGGTCGGGGCTATTGAGATTGAACCGAACAGGTTTGATACTCATCGGATCAAGTTTGATATGATTGGTAAGGACAAATAATAGTTGTTCAGGGTCGGGGGGGGGTGTTCGATAAGGGCTAGAAGGACATACAACCCTTGATAGGAGTCAAATGGTGATGTTGGTAACGACCGATAATGGTTGCTAAAGTTTGGATCGAGTCCCATAAAGGTAACAATCGATAAGGATTGATAGGGGTCGCATCCTGTCTGATAAGATTGATAACTGCCGATAATTCTGGTATTTATACTGAGTTTTTACCGGCCTCAACGAGTTTATAAGATTGATATTGAAAACGGGCAGCGCGCAGATGCGAAAATTGAACAATGTGTGCACATACTACGATAAGTGTAAGGGCGTTTCTGACGAAATTGCCGAATTACGAAAAGATGGGATTGTTTTGTACCTGTCACTTGGTGCTGGTGCGATGTCACAAGTGGTAGCAAGCTAGCATCGAATTTTGTACTTTCACTGCAGGCTCTCATAGACCGCAGCTCTTAGGCGCGCCTTCCTTCGTTGAGCCTTGGCCTCCCTCGTAACAGAGTGAACAAGCGCAGCAAAGGATCAAAGAGCGAACTTCTCGTCCTAATGCAGGATTGGTAGGACACTTTTTGCACTGCTACGATTATCTGAATATAGCGAAGATTTCTCTTACTGGGATATCAAGCTGCGGGTAAGTTGAAACCTATGTAATCGAGTTGACAACCTAATAGCGGCGTAACAATTGAATGGACATAGGAAAATCGGCTTAAGAATTATAACTTGCAAAGTGATATGTTAATCATCTATAGAAAATATAAGAGCCAGCGATGGGCCAAGTCCGCCAACCATTCTAGAATTGTTTTCGGGAGGTTGTCTCCTATCGTGAAACGTTGCGCAAGAAATGGCGGTGACGATGCACTAATTGAGTCCCAATGCAGTACGTGCTCCACAATTGTGGCCACATGTATGTTTCAGATTTGCTTTTACGCTGTTTGTATGTGCATTTTATTTCTGCACCCTAGGAGGGATCCGCCAGGGGGCCAGGGAGTGCTGACGTGGTTCAAGTCGGCTCCGTGAAAAGTTGCCTTGTCTGGTGGAAACAGTGCCGATTCATAGGAATAAGTGATGTGATCGCCTATCGGAAGACCCAAGGATCACCTGGATTACAATTTTATGACTGTAAGTGGACTTTTGGATGTTTTACGGCCACTTTTATGACGACCGCGTCTCCCACCTAGCTAAAGGTACAGCTAGCGTTGAACAAACGCGGCGGCTCGGCGGCAGCCGAAGCCCCCGGCATCCGCTTCGGAACCCCGCTGTGGAGGCACGAGGACCATGGAGGTGACCGTAGAGGGTAGAGAAATTACCCCCGAAGAACTGAGAACAGCGGATTGGATCACGAAAGTGGGAAAACATGTCAAGGAGCTGCAGGACCTTGCGAGAGGCGAGCGGCGAGAAAGCCAAAACAACGGCGAGTGGACGGAACGCGGAACCGCGTTCGGGGAAGGCAAGAAGGCGGCAGCGGCGAACGCCGCGTATAAGCAGCTGGGGCACAAGATCGCGGAGCGTTCAATTGCGTCGCACCTCCCGCGATTACCGCCGAACGACTACAAGATCATCCTTCGGCCGAAGAACGGGCTGGCGCTCGCAAAAGTTCCGACTACCAGGCTGAGTGCGGCGGTGCGCATGGCAGCGCAAATCCCATGGGTTAAGGGACAAGAAAAGGACGTGCTTATTGTTAACGACAAGCAAGGCACCCTGATTTTCAGCACCCCAGATATGGACACTGTCTGGAAGGTGACCAAGATTAAGTCTATCAAGATCGAAAACAAGGACTACGAAGTCACGGCGTACCTCGCGCCGCACGAAGACAACGGGCGAGGTGTGGTGCACGGCATCGACCCGACATTGACAATAGAGGAACTGACTGAGGCCTTCGGTAACCCGAGGAACCCGCCGATACTTGGAGTTAGGAAGATGGGCAACTCCAGCTCGGCAATCGTCACCTTCAAACACGAGACAGTGCCGAGGTGGATGTACTGTTATGGCGTACCTCTGAAGTGTGTGCTCTACAAGAAACGCTACGAGGTGTGCTACCAGTGTGGTGAGCTAGGACACAGATCGGACGTATGTGTCAGCGAACACGTTCAATGTCGGGGATGCGGAATGACGTCTCCACCTGAGGATCACGCATGTGAGCCCAAGTGTAAGTTGTGCGGCAAAGGTCACTTAACGGCAGACCGGAAATGCAAGGAAGCTTTCAGGACCCCTTATACGATAAAGAAGAGGCAATGGGAAGCCAAGCTGCGCTTGGAGGAGGAAGAGCGGAAGGCGAAGGAGGCCGACGTAGGAAGGAGCAGATGGGAAAAGAATCAAGGCAGATCCAGGAGTCCGTCAAGACAGCGGAGCATGTCGAGAGGGAGGTCGGATTCCTTTCCGCGACTGCCGCAGCGGCAGGAAGGGGAGACGCAACCGAAGGCTGGGCGGGGGAATCCGGGGACCTCCGGCAGCGCTGTCGTCAACAATCCAGCGAGATCCACGTCTCCGAACAGAAAGGTGGGTTGGGCAAGCAGGGCCTCCCAGGATAAACGCGATGAGGAAATGTTTCAGATTAAGGAAGAGAATCGCATGCTTAAAGAACAGCTAGCCGCGATGAATAGGCAATTGGAGGAGCTTAAACTAGCCCTTAAGCCTAATACAGCACATGTTAAACAATCGCAAGTGTCGCAAAAGCCAAATATCGAAGGATCAGAGGAGCAGATAGCGTCTCCGCCTCCTGCTAAAAAGAGGGCGAAGGAAATGGAGACGCCCATGATAGATAGGGACATAGAGACAGTGATAGACATGAAAATAGCGAAATTGGAGGAAAAATTTGAGACCAAGTCTGGTCAGGACGATGAATGGCGCAAGGCCTTCGAGGAACGCATGTTGGGGATGTTCCAAAATTTGACACAGCAGTTGCATCAGCGAGATAACAATCTCACAGAGCGACTGCATCAGAGGGATAATAAACTCACTGAAGAACTTAAGGCAGAATTTTCGAAGAGGGACCGGGCATATGAACAGCTCACCCAGCAAGTATTAGGAAATCAGCTAGTTGGCAGCCATGGCTCACAGATCCAGTAAAAACACCGTTTGGCAATGGAACTGTAGAGGCTTCACGCGCAAGCGTGCGGTCCTACAGGAATTCCTGAAAAACGGGGATCGACCGGAGCTAATAGCACTACAGGAATGCGGTAGAAAGGCAAAATTGTCGGGGTACAAATCCTACCTAGGCGAAGGCGAAAGCACGCAGGTGGCCGCCCTAATCAGGCGAAACGTCACAGCGGTGCAGCATGACACCGGGAATGCACAAATCGACCACGTCCTCGTAGAACTGGTACCGCGAAGAAAGAAAGATTGTAGCTTGTTTGTATTAAATGTGTACAGCTCTCCCAGACAAAGAAAATGCGACTTCGGGGATCTCTTCGCGACGACGCTACGTAAAATTAAGAACAACCCGCTGTTGATCGTGGGGGACTTTAACGCTCACCACACGGCATGGGGATATAAGCAGACTTCGATTAAAGGTAGGAAATTATGGGACGACATACAAACTCATAATCTGGATTTAATAACCGACCCGATGCAGCCTACGAGGAAGGGCAATAGTGTCGCGTGTGATACGACACCGGATCTCACCTTGACGGGGAGCGGCACTAAAGCCACGTGGTGCAATACAAACGAAGACTTAGGCAGCGATCACAAAATCATAGAAGTGGTGGTAGAAGGAGGCCCGACAACCTCCCGAAAAAGGAGGGTGGAGGCTGTAAATTGGGACTCTTTCAGGGCACTCAGGGGAGACCCGGCTCCCATCTCTAATATTGCAGAGTGGAGCGATGGCGTAGTGCGCACTGTTAAAGAGGCCACCGAAGTGGTGAAAACTGAGGGGGACAACGAAGCGGTAGACAGGAGATTAGTTAATCTCTGGAGGAAAAAGAAAAGGCTGGAGGACCGACTTCGACAGAGGAGATGGGATCGAAATATTAGGAAACAGATAGCGGCTTTAAATAAGGACATTGAAGAGCACGCCATCACGCTCACGAAGCAAAATTGGGGAAACGTATGCGATCAGATGGAGAGGAACATGAGTACCGCGGGGACGTGGCGACTTCTTCGCCACCTCTTAGATCCGGATAGCACAAAGTCAGCGTCAAAACAACAGCTGGAAAGAATGGCACATCAGTTTGATGGCACTAAGAAGGAACTCTTAGAAGAAGTTAGGAATAGGTACATCAATCCCGCCGGACCTGAACCCCTCCCGGACTACGCAGGGGAGGAGAATTCGGAATTAGACGCCCCCATCACACTGGCTGAGGTCAGGGTGGAGATTAATCGGCTACGGACTAAGTCAGCGGCAGGGCCGGACAGAGTGAGCAACAAAATGCTCCGTAATTTAGACGACAGCTCAATCGCCAACCTCGCAACGTACATGCAGGAGTGCTGGGAGACGGGGACGATACCGCAGGAGTGGAAACTCGCCAACCTCATTTTCATTCCTAAGCCGGGCAAAAAACTGGGCTTCGAGAACCTCAGGCCTATATCGCTCACCTCCTGCGTGGGTAAGCTTATGGAGCACGTCGTTCTGACGCGGCTCAATAGGTACATGGAGGACAATGATCTGTATCCGGACACCATGATCGGTTTTCGACGAAAGTTATCCGCATGCGACGTGATGCTGCAGCTCAAAGACCAAATTATAGACAAGCACACGCGAGACACGAAAGTGATCGTGGGGTTAGATGTGGCAAAGGCATTCGACAACGTGAGGCACGTGTCCATCTTGGAGAATTTGAACTCGCTCAATGTCGGGAAGAGAGTGTACGATTACATCAAGGACTTTCTTACCAACAGGAAAGCCACTCTCAAGATAGGGGAAGAATCTATAAAGAGCATTGACCTGGGTAACGTGGGGACGCCGCAGGGCTCGGTTTTATCACCTACCCTCTTCAACATTGCAATGTTGAAACTACCCGAACGGTTGGGGGAAATTGAGAATCTAAACTTTACCATATACGCGGATGACTTAACACTATGGATAAACAAGGGCAGTGATGGGCAAATTGAAAGCTCCCTGCAAAATGCAATTGACATTATCGAGGAGTACCTGAAACCCAAAGGACTTAAATGTTCGGCCGAAAAGTCGGAAGTACTATTCCTGATGCCGCCCGGAAAACAGCGGCTTCACCAAAAGCGCGAAACGGGCATCCACCTGTACGTCAACGGCGCCGAGATCCCCGCGGTCGACAGTATTCGCGTCCTCGGGCTGAGGATTCAGGCAAACCGGAAAAATTATGAAACGCTTGCTAGGTTAGAAGCCAGTTCAAATCAAACGTGTCGTCTTATCAGGCGAATAGCGAACAGGCACGCTGGGATGAAGGAGGCGAATCTCCTGAGGCTAGCACAAGCCTTTGTAATCAGTAGGATAGTGTACGTGGCACCCTACCTCAAGCTCAGTTCTGTAGAACGGAACAAGCTCGAAATTATTATTAGGAAAAGTGTCAAGGTCGCGCTCGGACTCCCCCCGAACACGCCCACCGGCAAACTTATGCAGCTGGGTGTGTCGAACACTCTCGAGGAACTGATTGAGGCTGCCGTTACCGCGCAGCACCAAAGGCTACTCGGATCTAAAACAGGTAGGAAAATTTTAGAGAAATTAGGCTACGAGCCCAAACATGAGCAAGTGCGCTCAGGAGACATACCCAGCCAGATCAGGGACAAGATAAAAATACCGCCGCTACCCAGAAACATGAACCCTGCCTTTCACGACGGCAGACGTAAAGACAGGGCAGAGGCATTACAAGTTAGATACACTTGTCGACAGGACGTCCTATATACGGACGCTGCGGAATATGAAAGCAAAGCGGCACACGCGGCCGTGGCGGTTAGAGAAGATGGAACACCGGTGGCATGCTGCACAGTCAGTGGCGTCGAGACGGTTGAAGCTGAGGAAGTAGCCATAGCCTTGGCCCTCAGCCAAAGGGGGGTAAATGTGGTCATCAGCGACTCCAAAAACGCTGTGAGAAATTACGAATCGGGGAGGGTGACGGAGACTGCCATCCGTATATTAAGCAGGGACGGAGGACCCAGGCAGCTTCTTCTGCTCGTTTGGGCACCAGCTCACCAGGGACTTAGAGGGAACGAGGAGGCTCATTCGGTCGCCCGAGGTCTTACTTACCGGTCGACCCCCGGAAGCTCCCAAACCACCGAAACTATAATCAGAAGAGAGGATATGCGCGCATACCATGAAATCATAGCATACTACAGACTAAATCGCCAAATCTACCCGGGAGCGGACAGAACGCTCAGTAAGAAAGATCAGGTTATGTGGAGGAAATTGCAGACGGGGGTTTTTCCAAACCCCGTACTCTACAGCAAGTGGCATCCAGGGGTGTTCAGGTCAAAATGCAGGTTCTGTGATGAGGCAGCCAATCTGGTTCACATGGTGTGGACATGTCCGGCTAAACATAATAGCTCGCGAACTCTAGAATCCTGGGAGGCTTTGCTCCGCAGCCCAGACCCCAACGTCCAGCGGGACATCATCAGTCAAGCCCTTGCTGCTGCTGCGTCTCAAGGCATTCCGGCCGACGGCTAGGGGCGAAGGGGGAGAAGGATTTCTCTTCTGACGTTCATTGACTGGTGCTTTTAATAAAGTTCTTCTTCCTTCCTTCCTTCTGCGCCCTATGTGTTGTATATTGGAATGAAAGTCCCCCTGACTGTACAAATGGTTACACGCTGCTCAAATCACAGAATGCAGATATCTGCGCTTTATGGGAGTATGAATGTAGTGTTATCTTACGCTGTCTACCCCCTTTCTTTCGGACCGACTACACGGGAGTTGCCCGATTCTCGGCTGCTAACTCGAAGCAAAAGCTAAAGCTGAACTGCTGCCTGTTTGTTCATGCCTTTCATTTGCTGAGAATAAATTTTATGCTTAAGCTCGGAAAGTTTTGAGCAGTGCTCCGTAGGGTAGGATGGATGTAAATGTGTATCGCCTACAACGTCTGCATTTCTCACCCTCCTTGGTCGGGTGGCCTCCACCGCCGCGGCTGTCCGCCAGGTGGAGTGTGCCACGAGTTCGCCAGTCTCCCGATCACGTGTAGCCTCGCAGATGAGGATTCCTGCTTCCCCAGGGAACTCAAACCCCGCCGCCCAGTGCATGAGGCTCCGAGCATCGCCTCGGAGCCCACTGGTGAATGGGGATGCCAGGAGTGTCAAAGGCCAGCCCGTCAGTTAACCGGCAGGGTTGTTCAATGGCGTAAAATACATGCTGACCCTGGTCCCCGGCTGGCTTGGCCCGGCTTCGTCTTCACCTGCAGAGAGATCCACAAGAAGCACAATTTATTAATGATAGCCTCAACTTCAGAAATAGTGTTTAAGAGGGGTATTGTCTACGCGGTCTCAGCCTGAGGCACTTTTTCAAATAAAACCCGTTAGAAGACAGTGCACGCTTTCTGGGCAGAAGCTCATTGCATCAGAAAGTGCCAGGCACGGAGACAAGTGCGCCGAACATTTTTGTAGTTTATTGCACTGGTACTAAAACAGATCAACGAAAAATAAAGAAAGACTCCTTTTTTTCATGCCAAAGTGCCATAAGGAATGGCAAGCACGGCTGTGTAGTTTGGAATAAAATATGAAGGTGTTCGTCCACGTTCGCCGGCGTCCGCGCTATTTCGTTGTCGTCTTGTTGGCCATTTATCCCTAATGTAAGCCTAGGCTCCAGACAACTTGTATATAACACACAGGAAGACTTGTATACAAACAAGATTTCAGAACAAAAAATGAGCCCGCATGCATCACTTTAGAACTCGGATTCGTTCTCCAGTGTATCCAGTGGCGCTGACTCAGCAGTTAGGAACCTTTTATTCACTTACATCAGTCTCTTGATAGCAAGAAAACTTATAGTTCAGCAAGTTCAGAAACTGAAAGAAAGTTTCCGCTTTCCGTAATCGATTTTTTGTCTGCGAACGCTTTTATCATGTCCCAGTCTTGTAGCCTTCATGTTCCCAATATGGCTCACTGAAAAAAAAACGATGCGAGGCCTCAGAATAAATATAGAATATAATAAGCCTACTTGTAAATAAAGTGTGCTTTCTACCGGAACGATACAACCCCGAATCGTTCTTCGCTCTTCTGTTAGCTCATTTTTCCTTCTATTCAAGGTACTGGCGCCAAGTGATAGCTTGCTACATAAATGAATTTTGTCTTCCACGCAGTGTCCATCTTGGCCGCCATGCAGTGTCCTGTCGATTTAAGCAGCGGTTATCTCTGGGTGATGTTGCGCTCTTAATGGTCGAGGTCGCTTTGCCCTTGATCCTAACTTTTCGGTGGATTCATACTTCTTGGATACCGAATTACGCTTTTCTATATTTCGTTTTATTACCTTGCTCCATCATATAAGTGGTTTACTCTGTCCAATTCAATTCTTTAGCCGCGTTTGTCTTACCTCTAGTCGCACGTCATCTAAAAGCTCCTTGCTTCCACGCCGGCTTTATAAAGTGCATCTAGTTATTTCGTTAACATTTCGGCAATATCTATCAGGTAATTATTATACTCTTGAAATTACTGAACTGCTGTTGCCTTTTCTCCTGTGTTTGCATATTTCCCAAAGCTTAAGGTCACATGTGCAGCGGTACGACCTTCCCAGGCAGGAGTCCGTTGCTAAACAAAAGCGACATGGGAGAATAGGACTGGGAAAAAACAATAGGCATGTCCGAATATTTCTGCCGGGAACCAAATAGACCATCGCTGGCTGGCCAGAATAAATTGCGGTGGCTTGTTTTTGCGGCGCCGTGTCTTCAGATTGCCGACCCCGCGTGACCGAGTCCAGCCATAACAGGCACATAGCAGGGACTCGTTCATTGATGAGTGTGACAAGGTCCAACGCACAGCAATTGGGGTACCGCGAATGCAGGAACTCCGGGTTTATTACATTGACATTCCGGCCCATTCGTTCATACTGCTGCACTGCCACTTGCACGTAGACACCATCACTGACAACTACGTTTTAATTTGTTCAGCCGTAGCTGTTAGAGAGCTTCCTTGCAGAGCTCTAACTGCCACCTCTTGAGCCAAAGCTCGGCGATGATCTGCAGTGAGCGGCAATCGACAGCTGCACCACCTCACGCCTTCGTGTTTATCAAGCCGGCATTCTATCACGGCAGTTCTCGGTATGTGCATGTGCACCACTTGCAAGTCTGTCAAGTCACGACTGCACACATCGACTGCAATTAGCCGTACCTCTCGTCATCAGTCACTGGTCCGAATCTGCAAGCTTCACTCAGTCTGCCAGTCGATTGCTAAGATGAATGACCTTGCGCGACGACAATGCGCAAGGAAATCGCTGGGTGGAACGTAGCGCTCTTGCTTACTGTACGGTCTCCAGCTTTCCTTCCATGAACCGGGACACAGGTTTTTGTCTTACTGCTGGTGGCATCGCGGCCTCTCTAACAAGCTTTACAGGGCGCGAATTCTGCTCTCATCGACTCGGAGACGCCACAGGCAAAACATCTGCACTTCGTTAAATTGCTATCACGTCGAACTTGACGTGACCATTGCCCGAGTTCTCACGGTAGGCAGCACACTGACCGTCCATCGAAGCGCTTCGTTCATTGTTCTTGTGGGTACCTGGCCTGCACAACATTTATAAGAGCAACCATGCTGCGCAGTCCTTCAGCCTGATAGCCCATTTTACAACACAACGTAGGCAATTAGCATAAACACCATGCTCATGCAAGGTGCGTACTGCCAGGTGACCTGCTCTCGTTGCTGCAAATGGCTCTAGGCCTACGCCTCCAGGACAACCAGTGCAATATCCTGACTAAACGCTACGGCGTCCCTCTGAATCTCTGTACATGCCTCGTACCTCATCGCAACTGGGGCTCGTAGCACCAGTATGCTTCTAGGAGCCCTAGACAATGGCACCTTTCGCCTGTAGTACTAACGCTGGCTCAATCATCGCACTGTAACACTGCGATCCTGACGACTACAACCTCAATGACCTCTTCTGCATAGTACGTGATCCGCCACTGCGAGACGCCTGACACGCAGCTTATTTGATGGCGCTAGACTACTACGCTGAGATAACATCCTTTCCACAGATGCAATATTTATTCCATGTTTTGAACATACCACAGCTGGTCAAAGCCTAGCCTACAATCGTACGTTTGGTACACCGCGGAGCCTGCACACCAGCGAAAGGAACCAGATAGCAGTCATGTCGCGCTCCCTGTCTTAGTATTCTGTCGGACTGATGATAAGCCCTGCGGTAAACCGTTACAACTTTGGCAACAGTGAGAATATTCAGACCCTAAGGACAAGCGCGCGGCAGTTGAGCTGACCGCACCCTTTCTCGCTGGTCGCCAAGGGCCGCTACACCACACAGCCGTGTGCTCGTTTAACACCTCAACCCAGAAAGAATGAGCTGCAAGGTGAGCTTCTAGCCACTCTCAACTTTCCATACCCGTGCGACCACTCAGGATCATGGGACGATGCAGTGCAGCCTGTCTTCAGCACCAACCGCGTACTTGGCCCCTACGCATGGTTCAAAGGAAGGCCCGGCCAATGCGCCTCTGTCCTTGGTATCGAGTCGCACGCAATTGATAACGAAGATGGTGAACTCCTGATGGTGCTTACAAGGAGCCAACCCGACAATTCAAGCAGATGGAGCGGCTCACACCAGGCGACTCATCCATCAGCGTAAGCACGAAGATCCAGCCTGCGGTGTGTCATGCCCGCCGCGAACCCCTCCCCCTCTCAGAGGCGACGCCCTGTGCTCGTTCTGTTCACGCAGAATAATTCACGTACAGAAGTGTATGCCTCGACTCGGCTGTCAACGCAAACATGATGGGCACCAGGGGTGAGCTGCGCGCCTTCTAGCCTTTATTATCGTATTTGCTTCCATCAACTTGCCTTGGACAGTTCACCGAAAACATAGGGCGAAGGCCACAGTCATAAAGGCTGTTTCTTATGCGAAGCATATTACGAGAGATCAACCCAGCTCCTCAGGCGCGGCGGTGTGGCCTTTAATGACCTTTGACCCCATGCCATACCACGTGACACCGTGACGTCACGACAGAGGAGAAACGGGGCTCCAACTCGCGTTGTCGCTCGCGGCGTCGCGTCGGTATATAAACAGCTGCGCTTGTTTCTAGTTGGCTTTGGTTCAACTCTTGCAAGATGGGCTGGCTGGGAATCGAACCAGGGTCTCCGGAGTGCGAGACGGAGACGCTACCACTGAGCCACGAGTACGATGCTTCAAAGCGGTACAAAAGTGCCTGTAGTGAATGCGGTGTTGCCTTAGAAACGAGCTCTTTCTAAGGCTCCGGCATGCGTAGCTTGCTCAGGCGCACATTTCGTTGCCGCGCCGAACGCTGCGTTGCTCGACGCTCACCGCGTCTAATGCGGGGCGCGTAGTCGCTGCGCCGTAGCCCATTGTTTTACACTCCTTGGCGGGTCGACGGGAACGCTATCGCGTTCCAGTCTTGAAGACGAAGCAGAGTAACGCATGAGTTGTTTCTTCGTCTAGTCGAACCAAATATAGCCAAGCAACAGCAGTTCACCAGGCTAAACAGTGGTTCAACAACTAAAATAAAGGCTAGTATGCTTCGCATCCTGGGCTTAACCTTAGCTAAGCCACAGCCATTTTTTTTTATTGCGATAGCAATAAAAACACAAGCTGGGTTCAGGAAGCGACGCACAGGCACAGGGTGGCAGGAGGCCCCGGTCGGGTGAAGTCCTGGTGGCTCGGGTCCGGAACCCGACAGCCCGTCTTCAACGCAAGCTCCGGTGGTTGACCTCCTCCTGGCGCCGCTTCCTGGAACTCTCCTGGCGTCTCCCCAGCGTCTCCTCTGCGTCTCCCCTTTCTGCCATCGCACCACGCTCTTTCTTCTCTCTGACCGATTAGGCATTCTCGGATTTGCTGTCTGACGCCCCGTGGTCTTTCCTAATTGGTTTGCTTTCCTTCTTTTAGTTGTTTTTCTTGCGCCGCGCGTTCGCGTGCAGGACGCTCTTCGGCGTTGTCGTTTTTCTCCTTCCAGCACGGAATTGGCCTGGGCGCGCGTACTCCTTGTCGTCTGCTCCTGACCGTCCCGATCACCGCACTATGTCGCGCACCATACATCACATAAGCCCCCTTTTTAACAAGTTTTTCTAAAAAAAACTGCCGCTCAGTGCGTGACATAGTTCACGCATGCTTGGGACACTACCATCATAGTCCGTTCACAAGAACGCACTGTAAGGTTTTATGCACAGTTCACACAGTTGTACAGTTCACTTAGCTTACAGATCAAAGACAATAACGGAAGACACTAATTTAAAAACACCACAAATACTCTAAAGAATAAAGACTATAGCATCAAAGGCTATTACAACACACTCTATAAACCATCAAGCTGAAGTCACCAATTCCGAGGTCAAAAGTCCGTGAAGAGCCATAAGCGAAGCATGGGCTACTTTAGGTGACCCTTTCCCACATCAGGCAGACCAGACATCTGTCTTCTCGGTCAGAGTGCACTAGCCAGTCCGTGACTATATCGTTCCTGGCATCAAAGTCTTTTTGTGGCGTCGACCAATTCACTGCCTGCGTTCTAAGGTAGTGAACCGTAATACGTGGTTGCCGCATCAGTGCCAATGGTCGAACCACACACGAGGGCATGAAAACACAAAGGATCTTCTGGTTCCTTAAAGCCATAAGTTGGTGGGGTACACATGCCTGAGCCCTCCCAAGTGCACATAGGGTCGCAAGCAGTTGCCTTTGTTGAATTCAAGAAAAACAGTAGGGACAACTCAATACTTTTTATTGAAACCAAACCTGGTTCCTCAGGAGCCCTGATATCTTCAGGTCCATCTTGACCCTGGCGCAAACACTCCGATGTGCTATGTTTAGCCTGTAGGAGGTTCTCAGTTCTAACTTTAATTTTCTCAAGCATGCTTGTGCATGGTAGCTCTGAACCTTGTACAAACCAGTCATCGCCTGCGCCGCGCCCACGCAGCACTGGTTGAGGTACGGAAGCGCTCTTATTCTTGTCTTGTGACCTAACATCAGTATATTTGCCTACAATGGCATGATCACAAGTTGTCTCTCCTTGAGACACTTTTTGCTCGCCAAGGCCTGACCTCATGTCGGAGGGAACCCTCGGGTCAGCGCTGCACTGCTGTGCTGCGTCCTCAACCGCAGATCTTGTCCCTTTGGGGCAAGAATCCGTGAGTGATGAATCTAGGCATTTGATACTAACCCCCGTATTCAGAAATGCATCCTAATTTGAAGCCCATGCTTGACTTGATTTAAACAACGCCTGTTGTCAACGCACCAAAAGAAACGGTATGACCGTCTTCAGCGCGTTCGCACCAGGCGTCATTTATATCAAGTCAAGCATGAGCTTCAAGTTAAGTTGCATTTCTGAAGACGGAGATAAGGCGTACCTCGCGAAGCCCCTCCTCCAGACGTGCCCTCACAGCTGCCTGTTCTGCCACACGCCTGTCACACTCCCTCCGAGCTTTCGCGCATATTACCAACCATCTGTCTTGCACCTACCTGTGCAAGTCTGCCCCATGCAAACCCAATCGCTGGGCGATGGTGGCTAAGTCAAACAAACTAATTTCTGGCTGTTTCATGCCCAATTATGCGCCCTCAGCTTCCGCGACTTTCAGTCATAATTGTAAATTTCTCTCCTCCAATGCAAGTTCCTCCCTCGTAGCCTAGCACTCCTCTCCCTGTTGTTCTCACGCACGCACTTCCTGCTTGTTTACCCATGCCCTCAACTCCGCACCTTCTAGCCCCATGCGTTCGGCTAAGGCTGAGATCCCCACTGATAGCCATAGTTCCTTGCCGGTAAAAAAAAATCCAAACGAACGGTTTGTCCTGTAGCGGACGCCAATTCGTGATGCCCAAATGTTGGGGCAAAGGTTCGTGTACTCAAATGTTTTAACGGTTTTCATATCGGAGCAACCGAGAACCCAATTGAGGACAAAGCCGTTGGTTTGAACACACACACAAACATTTCATGGAACTAAATAGGCCTAAAATAAATAGAAGAAAATAGGAAACATAAAAGAAACACTCAAATAGACATCATCGCAGAAATAAACAGAATTGGGGCTAGAGTGAAGCTAACTAGTGCGCGACTCCTGGCTTGCCACGGCGGCAGGGACACACAACAGTCTCGACGCGGTGACGCTGCGACAAGCTGACGAAAGGAGTGGCGCCAGTCTCACCAAAGGTCGTGGTGTAAGTTGGTTGACCGGGCGACCGAAGCTGGCAAGCTCTGGTCGGGAGAGGTGAAGCATGAGGCTCGGTGGCACGAGCAGACGGCGGCGGCTTTCTGGCCGGGCAGCTGGGTGTAGAGCTCGGGCCCGTAGCCCGACTGCTCTTGTCCTGCCCACGGGCACAGAAGCTCGAACGCCGGCGTCGGGCAGCAGGTGACACGAAAGACGGGAGCGGCGTTCTGGCCGGGCAGCTAGCGTAAAACTCTGGCCCGCAGCCCGACTGTTCTCGTCCTGCCCACGGGCGCAGAAGCTCACCGACCTTGAGGAGCTGACGGCATGCTCGGGTTGACGGGTGACGCACAGGAACAGGTTGGCACGAGGCCCCGGTCGGGTGAAGTTCTGGTGGCCCGGGTCCGGAACCCGACGGCCCGTCTTCAACGCCCGCTCCGTTGGTCGACCTCTTCCTGGCGCCGCTTCCTGGAACTCTCCTGGCGTCTCCCCTGCGTCTCCTCTGCATCTCCCCTTTCTGCCAGTGCACCACGCTTTTTCTTCTCTCTGGCCAATCAGGCATTCTCGGATTGGCTGCCTGACGCCCCGTGGCCTTTCTTAATTGGTTCGCTTTTCTTCTTTTAGTTGTTTTTCTTGCGCCGCGCGTTCGCGTGCCGGACGCTCTTCGGCGTTGTCGTTTTTCTCCTTCCAGCACGGAATTGGCCTTGGCGCGCGCACTCCTTGTCGTCTGCTCCTGACTGTCCCGATCACGGCACCATGTCGCGCACCACACATCACACCAACTTGCCATCCACACGGTGTCTACAGACAATATCCAGACAATCTGTATACTAGCTCTGCATGGCGGTGACTGGTGGGTGACTCATGGGTGACTGAATAATGTCAGACCTATTGAACCATAATTATAAAGTGTGCCATGGTTCAGAATATTTACATATATGTGTTTATATCTAGATATACATCTACACACACACACACACACACACTCACTGGGCACGCGTATTACAGACAAGTCTATTCAGTCCGCATGGTGTCTCCGCACATTCTGCAGACTTACTGTACAGAAAGATCGAGTCTACAGATAGGTGACAGTTGTGACTGATAGGTGACTCATGAGTGACTAAAAGGTCAAACCGATTTTGGTAATGGCGCAGCGCTGTTGCAAAGACTCCGAGGCGACGCAAAATTAACCAAAGAAATATCCGCCTATATGCACGGTTGCCCCGCCCAAGTTTTCTGACAAGGCGTGTTTACGCTTATGCGTTTGCCCGGCGCCTATTTTCTGACACTGTAACGCGACTATGCTCGGCAAAGTGAATTAGGCTTCACACCGACCAACTCCGCAGCGGTGTCGCAAAGACCACGAGGTGACACAAAATTACCAAAGAAATATTCGCCAATCTGCATGTTTTCCCCGCGCAACTTTTGCGTCATGGCGAGCCGAGGCCGGAAAGATTAGTCAGCGCCATATTGTAAGCCCTTAGCTTCATCTATGGGAATTAGCACTGGCAACAAGCGGAGGTAGCGAAGGTGCAAGGGTCGTAAAACGGCGCGAAAAACTTAATAATTAGCAATCGATCTGCAGCGCTTGCTCGGCTCTGCTTTTCCGTCATGCCAAGGATGGGCCAAGAAGTTGCCCGGCGGCTATTTTCCTAAAATGTGAGGTGATGCCGCGTGGCTGTGCGAATAAGTCCTGACACTGCGTAATTTGGCACCGAAGGCGCGAATGGCCTAAGGCTACGTTCACACTTGGCAAACCACAAACGGACGGAACAGCCAAAGCGGCCGGATAATCTTTTTCGCGCATGTACAAAACGTTCAGATTTGTTTCGCCACTGCAGCGGAAACGACTTCCGCTTTCGCCCACATCTATCTAGTTTGCGTACGTTTGCCCGCGTGGTGGCTTTGTTCATCACACTATTTCAAGACATACGTTCATTAATTGAACTATAAGTTATTAAAAGCTATCATTTCGCGCAACTCCGCGTGTCGTTTTTAACTTTCGTCTATCATGGAAGATAAACAAGACATAGTTTCGATAGCTTTAGGTAGTTGCTTTTCCTAAATATAGACAATGAGCAACGGAAAATGTTAAATTTTACGACCGGGTGTTCACATGCGATTGCAGCTTCCGGTAAAGCGGAACATCTTTCTGCTTCGCCTGGGCGAAAAAATCGGTCCGAGACCGATTTTTTTCGCCCCCTGGCTTTCCGCCCAGTTTCTCCGCTTAAGCGGCCGGATTTTGTCAAGTTTTTATGCGAAGCATATTACTAGAGCTCAACCCAGCTCCTCAGGCGCGGCGGTGTCGCCTTCAATACCAGGTGACACCGTGGCGTCACGACAGAGGAGAAACGGGGCTCCAACTCGCGCCGTCGCTCGCGGCGTCGCGGCGGTATATAAGCAGCTGCGCTTGCCTCTGCTAGACACTCACGACGTGAGATGCCTCCTGGAGACAGAGCTGCTCGTTGGAATGAGAAGCGAAGGTTGCGGCGTGCTACAGAGACTGTTTCTAGGCGGCTTTGCTGCAGCGCAGCGACTACGCGCCCCGCATCGGACGCGGTGAGCGTCGAGCAACGCAGCGTTCGGCGCGACAACGAAATGTGCGTCTGAGCAAGCGCCGCACGCCGGAGCCGACGCCGACGACACCGGCTTTTCTGCGACACGAGCTCCTTAACGCTGTCGCGTTAAAATAAAGGCTAGTATGCTTCGCATCCTGGGCCTAACCTTAGCTAAACCACAGCCAATTTTCAGCTTCCACCAGCTCCGAGACCAAGTGTGAACGCAGCCTAACGCGGCACAAAACTAGGGCTAGGAAAATCACCCTATGCGAACGGTTACTCGGAGCCTCTCCTGCGAGCTTATAAGTCGATGTCTTACGGCTGCTTCGCTCGCGATAGGGATCTGGGAAACGAAAATTGCGAAGATACAGGCGGAACACAGGAAAAGACGTCCATACGCTTACCGAGAGCAGCCAGTTCGAGCGCACGGGCTGAGCGTGCCGTTGTCACGCGGGTGCGGGTGCAGCGGCTGCTGCTGCTGCTGATGATGATGAAATATATTATCTTACTGCTATGGGGGCAATGGCGAAAGTCGAATTCACGGATTAAGTGTACCTTGCGTTCGAAGTAAAGAAGTTTTCATTGCGAACCACAGTAAAGTTGTTATATCGTGGATAGTACTAAGTACGATGTAAATTGAGACAATACCTAATTCCTCTCCGTTTATTCCATCCTCCTTTTCTTCTGTCCAGGCGGCTCCAAGCACGCGCCTTCTAATGGCGCTGCAGTTGGCAGCGATACCTTAGATAACCTATTCCCTCTTTAAAAAGACAAGAAAAACAGTTTCCATTACTGCCTAACAAAGTCCTGCAGATTCTTCGGTGTCCTCTTGTCACGGGGTCTTTTTCTCACATGCGCTTCGCATCCTGGAAAATTAAATAAAGCTTCTTGCGTGCGCCCTGCAGCAGGTGGTTCAGGGTTCAGGGGTGCATTTTCATAGTTATCGGCGCTTGATGTGTCAGGTTTTGACGGATGATTTACAGCCGCAATAGCTCAATAATCGAATGCCAGTGACCACTTCATGACAGCACAAGTACCGTATTTCATTTTGCTGATAGCTTCACGGTAGACGGCCTCTAGTTTAGATGCATTCCACACAGGCCCATGTTGCAAGAGGTAAGAGGTGGGTCTGCGCTTTTCAATAATTTTCTTGGGCGCAGAAAACTGGAGATAGCTTCCCATGAACTGTAGGAAATTTAACCCGCACCTAATCGCCAACGACGAAATCGGGTTCCTTGGCACCGCGTTTTTCATCGGTGCAACTATTCAACTTCATTTGCTTGTTCTTGATTAGCTCTCGCAACAGCTTTAGTGCTTTTGAGTGGTCCGTGCTGAAACATGTGTTAGGTAACCCCCCAAAGTCAAGCCTGGCTCGAGGTTAGGCATAAATGAAGAACAGCGGCTGCAACACCACTAGTAGCATGAGGCGTACAGCGATAAGTTTGCAAGTAATCAAACATCGCTGTTCTGATATCACGACATTCAACCAAGTCCAATTGAATATCTGACTTCAATACCCTGCTAAATCTTTCAATCACACCGTTAGCTTGCGGGTAATACACAGAAGAGTTTAATGCGTGATTCCGAGCTCTGATAGAAATTCTTCAAAATTGGCTGAAGAAAATTGTGGTCCATGATCGGATACGATACCACGTGCATATCCTTCTCTTGCAAAAAGCTCGAGTAGGAATTTTCTCACTGTAGACGCGGTCGCGTCCCGTACGAAAGCCACCTCTGGCCAGTTGCTGTAATAGTCAATTATTGTAATGGCAAAACGGCAGTCAGCTGAAGCTTGCCTGAAAGGGCCCACAATGTCGATAGCCACACCCTCCTCTGCCACTGCGTTATCATCATCATCCTACGCAGCTGCAGGCGCTGGGGCATCAAAGAAGCCTTCTTTTAAGAAGAGGCGACGACTCCCCCCACTGCCACGTAGCGACTTCAAAATCATCATTCGACCCAAGAAAGGCCTTCAGGTGAAGAGTTTCAGCAACCACCAAATATCAAAAGCCGTCTCGGCCGCCTGCGGAGGGAAAGTTGACGATTCGCATTTCATCGTGCGCTTGAGACCCGGTTCCAACATAATTATTGTTAGTACCCCAGATCAGGAGGTCGCGGATATTGCGCGCAAGATCACGCGGATTGTGCTGGGCGGCAACCTTCATGAGGTCAACTCTTACGTTGCGGCACCGGACGGAGTGGCCCGGGGCGTCATTCATGGAATCGACCCGGATACCCCGCCCGAGGAGCTTATGACTCACCTAAGGGTTAGGACTCAAGGCGTGGAAATCGTGCAGGCCCGCATGCTGGGAAAGACCAAGACAGCCTTGATCACGTTCAGCTCTGACGTAGTTCCACGATACGTCTACTACTACGGAGGGGAGACCGAGTGCCACACCTACAAGCCCACAAAACAAATCTGCTATGTGTGCCAGCGCATGGGACACCGATCGGACGTTTGTCCTACCCCGAACATCAAGATCTGTCTCGCTTGCGGGACGCACGACCCGACGGACGGCCACGAGTGCTCGCTCAAGTGCGCCGTCTGCGGCGAAGCCCACGCCACGGGGTCTCGCGAGTGCAAGCAAAAGCTAAAAAACAAGAGCACTGCCACCAAGAAGCATCCTCCACCCGGAAGGAGGAAGGAAGACGACGACAATGATGGAGGAAGGCCAAGGCGAAGCCGCCTACGGTGGTTCAGCTCGGAATCCTCGGCGAGCCGCTCGAGGTCCCGGGCCCAGTCCAGGTCAATGTCCCGGTCCCGGTCCCGATCCCGGTCCCAGTCCAGGTCTAGGTCCCGTTTCCGCTCGGAGTGGCCCAGGCTAGGAGAGAAGCAAGGGCAGCGGCAGCCTTCTACCTCGACATCCACGTCTAAACAGAAGAACCAATCGGGCAAGAAGAACCAAGCCAACAACAACAAGGTGAGCCGGAATCAGTCTAGTACCTCCTCCGCTCAAGATACCAGTGAAAATAGTAAATGCTCCCCAGAATGTACGCGCATCAGGGAAGAAAATAAAAAACTCAAGGCTCAGGTTAACGACCTAAACCAACGCATGCAACGCTTAGAAGCGTTGTTAAGCAAAACCAGCAACAACACACAGGCAGGGTCGCAAAGCGGAACGATAGGCCACGAGCCCGCCATCTCCATTCCTCCCCCGTCAAGAACCACCACGCCCTCATCGCTCCCCGGTGCGGCCTCGGCAGCGGCAGTCCAGTCAAGTGTAGTCACCCTCGAAGGTATTTATGCTACGATACAACAGATGCTTTACCAGATGGGCGAATTAAACAATAAAGTCAAGGAGAACACACTAAGCCATGAAGACCTTGAAAGAAGAATACGCAAGGTTGAGTTTGGCTCGCGCAAGCGGGTCGACGACGAGATCAGCAACCCACGCATCAAGGCGTACAGGCGCATAAACAACACGGGTGACGTCAGGGACGCCGACAACTGCGACGGCGGTGGCATGAACGTCAGCAATGGCTAACACCACACGCAGCGCGCCCGAACACCTCGAGATCTGGCAGTGGAATTGTCGCTCTTTCAACAAGAAGGCAAGTTCGCTCCAACTCTTCATCCAAAATCACCTATACCCCCCCGACGTCATCTGCCTTCAGGAGGTCGGGAACCAGCCGATCAGGCTGCGGGGTTACTACGTAATTAAACACGCGGGATCACCGAAAGTCGCGGTTTTAGTTCACAAAACGGTGACGGCCGTGGGACAACATTATCAACATCATGACATTAATCACGTGCTAGTGGATGTCCTCCCGCAGAAGAGGGGTAGACGTAGCACTTTCATCCTGAATTTGTACAGTCCGCCGAGGGCTCAGAAAGACGACTTCCGCAACATCATTTACGACAGCGTGAGAGCCGCTGGCTGCAACCAGCTGGTAGTTGTGGGAGACATGAACGCTAGACACACGACTTGGGGCTACCAACAAGACACGCAAAAGGGAAGGTCGCTCCTCGATGCGGTTGACCAAATGGGCCTCGAATTGATAACCAACCTCCTCCAACCAACCCGACTAGGCAACAGTGTAAGTCGAGACACGTTTCCGGACCTGTCATTTGTCAAAAACGTAAGGGAATACTCATGGGCGCACCTGGGCGAAACATTGGGCAGCGATCACTATATCCTCAGCATCTCGGTATCCACGCCGAAACTCAAGAGAACAATTGGCGAAATTAGGCTAACGGACTGGGAGGCATTCAGGCAGTACCCCCCGCCCGAAAACGGTATAACAGACATAGCGGAATGGATGCAGCACCTCCGGGACGCCCACATCCAAACCACTAAAACCATCCAGCGCACGGTCGAGACGCCCGAAGTCGACCGCCGGCTCTTACACCTGTGGGAAGCCCGTGAGGGCCTCCTCAAACGGTGGAAGCGACAGCGGTTCAACCGGAAGCTACGTCTTCGCATCGAGAGAATAACAGACGAGGCCAGAAATTACGCAAACGAGCTGACGCAGCAAAATTGGGTACAGTTTTGCACCTCGCTCAAGGGTACCCTGAGTACGGCGCAGACGTGGGCCATCCTACGCTGCCTGATCGAGCCCGACAAGGCGAAATCGACAACCAGTCGAACGCTTCTAGAAATCGCTCACAAGTTCCCCGGAAACGACCAGGATTTGATTGACACCCTAAAAACGAGATACCTGGGCAGCGACCCCATACAACCCTGCCTCCTAAAATATGAAGGAGAACCAAGACCAGAACTGGACGCTCCCATCACGGAGGAAGAGGTGTATGCCGCGGCACGAGCCTCACAGCGCAACACAGCTCCCGGAGTTGACAAAATCACCAATGCCATGATTAGAAACCTGAGCCCGACGCACATCCAGGACTTGACCGAATACCTCAACGAGGAACTCTGGAGCAAGGGCCACGTACCAAACGAGTGGAAACACGCGGAAATCGTGACCATTCCCAAACCCGGCAAGAAGCCCGCGATCGACGCACTGCGTCCCATCTCGCTGACTTCGTGCCTCGGCAAGCTGTACGAGAGGGTCATCGAAACCCGCCTCCAACATTACATAGAGGACGGTGACCTCTTCCCGCACACCATGCTTGGCTTCAGGCCGGGACTTTCTGCTCAAGATGCATTCCTAATCCTAAGGGAAGAAGTTCTCAAGGGCATACCGAAGGGAGGAGAACACCTCCTGCTCGCACTCGACCTAAAAGGGGCCTTCGATAACATCTCCCACGAGGCCATTCTCAAGGGACTGAACGACATCAGCTGCGGGGAGCGCATCTTTAATTACGTTAAATCGTTCCTGACGGGCCGGACGGCAACCATCGGAATAGGCAAGACTCGATCGGATACGATCGACGTGCCGAACAAAGGAACACCGCAGGGGGCGATAATCTCCCCGATTCTCTTCAATGTCGCGATGCTAGCGCTGACCAAAGAGCTGCAGAAGATCCCCGACCTAGGTTACGCCCTGTACGCAGACGACATCACGCTCTGGGCCACCAAGGGCTCCCTAGCACAAAAAGAGGCGACCCTTCAAGAGGCCGCGACGGCTGTGGAGAGATTTGCGGCAGCGAGCGGGATGCGTTGTGCGCCCGAAAAGTCTGAGGTGATCCGGGTGCACGGAGGAGGAATCTACAAGTCCCCCGGCCCTATCGACCTCTATCTTGAGGGCCAGAAGATAACGGAAGGCAATAAGATTAGGATTCTGGGTTTTTGGATCCAGAGTAACCTGAAAGCCTCCCACACCATCCAAACCCTAAGGTCTGCCACCAACCAGATCTCGCGGATTATAAAACGAATTACAAGAAGCCGCAAGGGCATGCGAGAAGAGGACACGATTCGTCTCGTCCAGGCTTTGGTGATCAGCAGAATCACGTATAGCATGCCGTATCACCATCACTCGCTAAACAAACGCGACCAAGAACAAGTCGATGCCATCATCAGAGGCGCGTACAAAACGGCTCTGGGTCTTCCTGCCACCACCTCAAACGAGAAGTTAGCGGCCCTCGGGATCCACAACACCTTCGCTGAGCTGTCGGACGCGGTTATGGCTTCGCAAAAGGCCAGACTACAGAACACGGCGGCGGGCAGAGCCATCCTCCGCCGGACCGGAACGGCAACGGAGCTCCGTGCCCTCGATAGGCAACGATCACTCCCGCCTGAGGTCAGAGGCAAGATCAAGGCGAACCCGATACCGAAGCACATGAGTCATGAACTCCATAAAGGACGACGCAAGGCTCGCGTCGACAGACAGCGCCGACAATTCCAGGGTGACCCGTACGTAACGTACGTGGACGTGGCGGCGTACCCTGTGGGGGGCTTCTTCGCAGTAGCCGCCGTGAACGGGAGAGACAACTCCTTGACTCTCGCGGCCTCCGTGAGGGCAGAGACCCCAGCTGCGGCTGAGACCATAGCCGCGGCGCTGGTAATAAAGCAAGAAGACAGGGTAGGCAGGGAAGTCCATGTCGTTACGGACTCGCAACAGGCCTGCCGTAACTTTACGAACGGACGGACACCGCTGCTGGCGGCTCAGATTCTAGGCCCGAGGCTGCACGAATACCATCAAATCACGTGGACGCCGGGGCACGCGGGTCTGGAGGGGAACGAAAGGGCGAACGCCCTAGCTCGAGCGCTCATCAACCGAGCGGGGCAAGACCAATCGCCTCATCAATCCCCACCCTTTACCTTCATGCCCCTGCCATCCAATTATTGCGACCGACTGGAGATCCAGCGACTCAACCGCAGGATTTATCCCCCGCCTCACAAAAAGCTCAGCACTGAAGATGCCGTAGCTCTCCGACTTATACAGACCAACACATTTCCAAACCTACACAGATACAGCAAAATTTTCCAACATACATATCGCGGCATCTGCCCCTGGTGCGGCAACACACGCCCTACACTCTTTCATATCTCGTGGGGGTGCGAGGGCAAACCTCAACACTTAAAGACGCCTAGCACGTCATTTGAGCGGTGGGAGGTACAGCTGACCGGCGATACCCTGGCGGGACAAGAAGCTCTCGTCCAGCAAGTACGTCGAGCAGCCAGGGCCAGTGGAGTCCTGGAATGAGGACCCCACCCACTCGACCTCAAGAGCAACCACCTCGATGGTCCGAATAAATGTTTTTCTCTCTCTCTCTCGATAGCCACATTTTGCCAGGCCTTCTCCGGAGTAGTGACGAGTTGCAGTGGAGCTGCAGATGTACGTGCTTCTTGATCACTTCACTGGCAGGTTACACATGTGTGCACAAGTTCTTCAATGTGATTATGAGCATGGCGTTCGCACCCCGCAAGCCGCATTTCCATGCATTACCCGGTACTCCTTCGGTACCATGGCTCAAGTGGAAACGTTCTTTTTGCACTTTTCTCCAGGGGACCGGATGGAAGGCACAACAAGACGAGAGGAAGAAAGCCATTTTACTAAGTAAGGTAAGCCTCGATGGGCAGCGGCTCTCCCACGACCTGGCGTCGCAAATGGACCTGACAACAGCAACTTTCGCCTCTTCGACCACATTACGAAGAAAGCAACAATCCCCTGGTGCATTGTATTATCTTCAGGAAGAGAAAGCAACAAGCCGCGAAAATGTTTCAGGACTTCGTCACCGCGTTGCAAAGGCTAGCGTCTGCTTGTGCGTTCGGCGCTTGGCACAACGAGTCCCTTCGCGACCGAATCTTGCAAGGCGTCGCATCAGCAAGAATACGAGAAAAGTTACTCTACGAAGGATCGTCCCTCACGCACAAGAAAGTCAAGGAAATCGGTTGAAGCGTGGAGCAAGTTGACAAGAAACTTCAAGTCTTCAACAGTTCGTCTGTTCAGCGCGTCTCGACGCAACGCCAAGGTGGCGTCGACAGCCATCACCTTCCTTGACCGGGCGCGCAAGAAGGCGGTTGCCGCCACCCTTCTCTCTCGACCCGACGGCTTCAAGACGGCGCTCAACGGCATGGCGGAAAGTCGCAACCTGGGGAGGCCGGCTAACATGGCGCCCGGCCCGAACTCCGCGAAGCCAGTCGAGACATCGTAGTCCATTGCTACCAATGTGGGTGACCTCACCACATCGCATCCGATCTAGGCTGTCTGGCCAAGCACGTTTCCTTCCGTGCGTGTGGAAAAGTGGGACATTACACTTCAATTTGCCGTTTGACGAGCCGAACGCATCGAGAATCCCCTGCTCGAACTCAGCTTGTTTCCGCTACCGCTGATACAGAATCGATACTACAGTCCCGACTGTGCTTGCAATTCAAGCACTGAATTTCCTTCCAGCCACAATTTACACCGAAGTCTTCATTGCGAATGCTGCACTCAAGTTGCTCGTGGATACAGGAGCTACGGTGTCGCTGATGAACAGCTCCCTGTACGAAGAACATTTCAAGGTATTTCCCTTTACCCCTTCGAGCCTTCGACTCAAGAATTATTCGCAGCAAGAAATTCTGCATTCAGGACATTTCTCCGTGCTCAGCAAATACCGCAAATAGGCTGTAGTAGCGACATTTCACGTCATGAACCAAGGCGCTTCTGTTCTGCGCTTAGACGCCAATCAAGCTTTCGGCATTGACCTTCAAGGGTCTTAGCTCACATATCAACAATTATCAGTAGTTCCAGTTGACACAAGCGGTCAGCTTCCATCTCTTCCCCACAACGCGCCATCGGAGTTCGCCCATTTGTTGCTCAGGACTATTGAGACTTGTAAGGGGTGTCATCCACGACGTTTGTCTCCGAGCTTCAGTGCAACCAGTCTCAGCGAAACTGCGTTCTCTACCTCTGGTTGTCCTTGAGCAAGTCTCCGCCGAGCTACAATGGCTGGAATCAGCTGATGTGATTGAACGTGTCACTGCGTCCGAGTGTATTTCTCCGCTCATCATTGTTCAGAAGAAGGACAATTCCATTCAACTTTGCGTCGACCTTACAGAACTCAACAAGGCTATCGTCATCGACGCTTTTCCACTACAGAGTGCTGACGAACTGTTGCATCGACTGGGAGCCCTACTATCATCAGTAAGTTGGACTTGCAGTCTGCTTATCATGAGGTTTTATTGTCCGAGAAAAGCCTTGAGCTTACTGCTTTCATGACTCAAGACGGTCTCTTTCGCTTCAAGCGTGTGTGATTCGGCTTGGCATATGTGCCATCTGCTTTCCAGCAGATCATGTCATATGTTTTAAGAGACTGTCCAGGCTCCTTTAGCTACCTTGATGATCTTCTTGTATGAGGTCACACTCACCGTGACCACGACAGAAATTTGGAGACGGTCCTGTCTAGAATAAGTAATGCAAGCATGCAGCTTAACCACAAGTGCGTATTCAGTGTCCGAGAATTAACTTTCCTAGGACATGAAATTTCTGCAAAGGGCATTTCGCCGATGAATAGCAAAATTCAGGCAATCGTGGAGGCACCATAGCCTAAGGACAAAAAGGTCCTACGTTCATTTCTGGACCTCACGGGATGTTATGCTAAATTTAACCAGCAGTATGCCGATTAGTCGAACTGTTAAGGAAACTCCTAAAGCAAGGACAAGCCTTTGCCTGGGATCGGGATACTGAATAGTGCTTTAAGGCGAATAAAGCCGCACTTGATTCACCCCCGTACGCATGTTTCAACCACATCTTCCCATAGTTACGAAGGTTGATGGTTCTGACGTTGGCATAGGAGCCGTCCTACAGCAAAAATGCGGAAATGAGCTCTTTGCAGTAGCTTTTGCTTCGCGCACGTTATCTGCCGAAGAACTACGGTGTCCGCTCTTGCTGAAATTTCGTTCTCTGTGCGGCAGTATGGACGGCGACAATTCTGATAAGCAGGAGGAGGCCTGGAATCGACATCGGAATGAGATCAAGCGGAAACGAATCACACTTGAAACAGACGAACAGCGCGCCGAAGGACTGGCTAAACGCTACAACATAGCTAGACAACCAGACTAACCTGGACTTGCAATCAAGATGAACCAAGGCTGACCTTAGCTTTCGCTACGCATAGCTGGCATAGCCGAGCTAACCCACTGCCAGCTTTTTTTTCTGTACCTATTCTCATTTTGCAACTTCACCAACTCACCCAGCTTTTCATTCCGCCCTCAGTTCTTTTTTTGTGTGAGTCATCGTTCTAAATGCCTATTAACAGCTGAAAAATTACCGTTAGTGGTTCTGTGTTGTCTCAGCAATTGGCGATGGCAAAACCGCGCGAACAATCTCCATGAGTAGGTATGATACCTACTTTTTTCTGCAAAGCATGAGCATTGCTAGTGTTCTATATGGAAGTTTTAGCCGTTCATATTTATTACACCAAGGGGGGCCCAGTATGTATGACTTCGTGCCATAAGTGACGTAATTTTGCTGCTGAGCATTGCACTCATGGTGAAAGAAAAGTCGCATTGTTGGCTCAGTTCACTTGGTCTTCGTTTGAAGAATAGGCCTTTCTGCGATTGTTTTGTATGTGCTGTTGCAAAATCTGACTCTTCGCTGAAATCGCCGCTATCCAGCTTGAATGAGCGGAAAAGCTCCCTGTGTCGTCAGAAGGCATCATCAGCTTCGCGTTCTTGGCGTTAGCACCACGTGTGCTGTGTGTTTATCACGCTTTCTGCGCGTTTACGTTACAGCATAGAGTTTCATACAATAATTACTAGAAGGAACTCTGGTGCCAGTGACTCCGAGTGCTACAATGGGAGCGCTTCAGCCTGCATGGAAATTACGGACTGCGTTCTATTTCCAACCAGCACAGGAGACAATCTACGTAGACAGCTGAGGAGATAGCCGAGACAGCTTCGAGGCCATGTAGTGGAAGATATTTCGAACCGTCTGGAACTTTTTTGAGATTCATGTTCATATCACTTTTGTCCGCTATTGGTGCTCTATTGGATGCATCTCACATAATTGTGATATCGTTTTCCATTGCTGGGTTGGAGAGTTGCAAGCTTGATAGTTTCGTGTTCAGAAAATTTTCGATTTTTGCCACATTTCAACAAACAATTCACAATCTAAATTGAAAATTGGATAGCAGCAGTCACTAGACAATAATTTTTCTTTTTAAATGCAACAAAACTCATGAAATTTAGTGCAGTAGTTGACGAGAAACACGAATTCTCCTTTTACATGCATTTATATAGTAGCACTCGAGCGAAAGCTTCCCAAGTTCGTCACAAGCGGGCATGTCAGGTGGTTCATCTCGAGCATCGAAGCAAGAATGGTTTTTGTGACTTTGCGCAGTCTCTGTCAAAAGATTCACTCGGACATTGTAGATAGTAAAAAAAAATAACAATGGCCATTCCCTGTTTCAGGAACTCGGAGCTCCTAGATCCGAATACAAGGCCAGCTACAGGGCACGAAATCAGCGTGTTCGCGCACCCTATGTCCTGCGAACTTTTGATAGGGATCGGCGCATCGCAGGCATATGAGACCACGGTCCCAGTATCTTTACTATAAAGCGGCTGTCGTCCTGTTTTCCTGAAGGGGTCAGAAGGAAGGCCTCTGGTTTTAGTGAGACGGGTGATCAGACAACAAGTGCTTTAAGGTCGCCTCAGTTCCACAAGGGCTCCAACAGTGAGACTTCAGAATCTGACGTCTATGACATGCTTGCGGCTCCCACAAACGCTGCCTTCGCATGCAACTAGCAAAAGAATAGCCTTTTCGATCAGCATTTTTTTACCAGGGGTGCCACCACTAGAACTTGGATTTGGATACCAGCAATTGACACTGTTTACCATTTTATTTACGAAGGAGTAGGCCTTCCGAAACAATATGTTTTCACAAGAGATGCAGTAAGGTTTCCGCCCATTGAGAAAGTATTTCATGTATGCGCCAATCGCCCCAATGGGACTGTAAATACAAGAAAAAGGTACAGGTGTGTTGTCCTTGCATGTTTGTTACACCGCGCTTTTCTTAAACATGCCAGCCTAACGGAATGACTTGCAGTTAGAGGCATCGGGACCTTGCTTGCCCCGGGATCTTTATACTTTCTCTGAAACGTGGCGACTGAAACAAACCCATCATTGCATACAAAGCATGCTGAAAAGTCTTTCCGCCAAGTTTTCCGTGTAAGTCGCTTGTATATAAAAGCGTAATATTGCGGTCACTGACCGATTCATAGGTTAACTGGCGATTCACAACTCGCACGTGTTCATGCTCCACAATAAATCGATTCGTCACTTTTTCACCACAGCACTTAAACGGGCAATTGGCACCATCCCCAAATTCTGAACAGCTACCTTCCATAGGAAGGCTTAAAACAATCTCATTTAAGTTCAATAAATCTAAGATACGTTGATATGGATAGAAACGAGGTTTGATGCTTTGAATATACGACCAAGTACACAGAACAGGGGGCCGGTAGGCCTTATCTGCAAACAATATCAGCCAAATCAGTCCAGACAAGCCGAGCCAAGCAAGAAAACATTTGGAATTTTGCCCACTAGACCCGAAGGAAAACCTGTATGATCTGTTTGAGGATTAAAAAATGCAAGGTTTCTAATCGCGGTTGTGGCGCTATCACATGCTACGTATACTGACGTCAGAACGCATGCAAAATGTCATTATGAGCTTCCATATTCCAGACGCGTTTGCTGTCCCATCAGTGCTACTGAAGTAGCGGGCGTTGTTTTCTTTTCTATGTTCTCCAGAGTTCGTTACGCTGGCTTTGTGCGCATTTCTCGTCAGATCTTTGCAAATTTAGCACATTTGCAATATGGCCGTACCAGCGACTGCAAATTTCAATCCGGAGAAATACCTCGTGAAGGGCATTCCCTGCTTGTTTAGTCCGTTTTTCTTTCTGCCTTCCACTTTGACTTAAGGGCACCCGACGTTAGTTTTTTTTTTCAATTATCCCACAGAATTCGCGAAAGCGCATCTGCGTCCTCTCGTCACGGGCATTGGAAGGAAAGCAATGCTTTTTATTTGAGGCGAAAGTGCAAGACGAGGTGCCGCAGCATTTCCAGTGAATTAGATGCAGTTTTAGGAAGTCACAACGAGCAGTGCCTGCTATGGGAAAAAACCGCATACCTCTACCCTGTCTCCCTTTTTTCATACCGCGCGCAGAATTGGGACCGCATAAAAGGCGGGGACCACGGTTAGGCGTGACGATAGTGCTTGTGCAAATAGATCCGCCTTATATCAGTTCATTTGTGTTGATATGTTGAACTCTTTCCGCTTCGCCTACGGTGCCGCAGAACGTAGAAGGTTGAAAGAAGAAACAGCTGAATTGGGTAAGGGAGGGGAAGGGTAAATTCTCCCGGTGATCGCTATTGGCCTGGTGGAAACAGTAGGAGTTGGTAAAATAAAAGCCAGATCTAGCAAATAATTCAAAATAGTTGCAAAATGAAGTCACCGGCACTAGCAGAAATGTGATCATCCTTTAGGAAAGAAGGCAATAATTTTGGATATACCAATGCGCAAGACCGACGCAATTTCTTGTAGAAAATCTCGGTATAGGCCTATGTCACCCTGCTTACAGCCGGAAGCATATTCTAAAAAAGCAATCACCGGACTAAAATAAAGCCTGTATGACTAACCTACCGTCGTGCGACTATGAATGCAACCGACTTCTGCTGTATATTTGCATCATCCACCATTCAAACCTATTTCCTGTTTGCACTGTTACTTTTCTCATTTACGCTCTCGCACGGCGAAATAAACGTTTATAAAATACTGCTTGGCTAATTTAATTTTTACCATGTGCTTTTTAGAGTATACTAATGGCCTTGCAGTTTTGTTAACGTGTAAAGCCATTTTCTTTGTTATACCAAATGCTTGCAGTGACTACTGCTGTAGTAAATATATCACTGTAATTGCAATAAACATAAAGCCCGGCCCAGACTTGCTCATTACCCAGCTTCTACTGCATGGGCTCGACATAGAAGAAAAAGAATTTTCGTGCATTGCCACGAGACCCCTCTGTGCAGCATTTATTCAGTGCTAAAAGACATGTTTTCTGCCGCAATTGATGTTCTGTATAAACTACAAGGGCGATAACACAGTCGCCGCGCACCGTATCCCATATTTTGGAGTGAACGTTTGCGAGCGTCGACCAATGATCGCGACTCAATCTCGCGCTCGCGCGAAAGAGAAAAGCTGGCAGCAAGCGCACCGTCTTCCGTCGCGCGCGAGGCACTGGGCGAGGGCAGGGCAGGGGGCGGGGCTTCTACTCTGGCGGCTGCTGCGGAGGGCACTGCGCGCGGGCGCCCATATCTCGAGAGCGATTGGCGATGTGCACAAAGTGCGCCAACTACTTGTAGCCGTATGTGCGCTGTGCTTTCGACGCTTAGTTTTTCGCAATGAAGAGAGACGCTGTACGAAGGTCAGTTCGCTCGCTGCTGCTGCCGCGCTTCTTCACTGCAGCGTTTTGACACTGAGTTTCCGCACTCATCGAGCGAGATGTGTCCATGAGTACCTGCGTGCGTGTGACACCACGCTTGTTAATTTAGTTTGCAAACTAATGTTTACAAGCTTATATGGCCGATAAAACTACTGTTACTACTTTGTCTAGATGTACACTGCCTCCCAGCCTTCGGGCTCAAAGGCCTTAAGGAGGCATTTGTGCTATTTCCATATTCTTGCATTTTAGCCCCATGATCACAGACCACTCCACGTATCACTGTCCTAATTTTATACTGTATATCGTTTTACGCTCCTACGATAGCGATTTTTAGGTCACTTTACAGGCATCTTACACCCCATCACAGCAACTCACCAAGCAGTGCTTAACACAGCCTTATCAGTCATGGCGCTATTCGGCCATACCTGCCCTTGCGCCACTAAACATACATTCACTCATTCATTCATTCATTCCTATAGATGTCCACTAATTTGCTTTCGCACTCGACGTTTCACCTTTCGGGCAAAACTGGCTTTTTTAATAATGATTATCGTTAGCTTGCGTCCACGACCATAACATCATGCGCATTCTCTGTCTCTATTCAAGATTTTTCTGCCTTCCACTGCTTCAACTCCCCAGTCTAGGGT
>NC_091826.1:41481807-41579307 GCF_038994185.2 Dermacentor albipictus
AAGTGCCCGATCCTAGGAAACGACCGTTGAAGTTCGATGGAACCATATGGCCCCCTTCTTCTTCTTCATTATTATTATTTTTTGTCTGCGCTGTGAGCACAAAAGTGGCCAATCTTTTCCAGTTGCGTTCAACGTTTCTGCCTGACACATTTACCAATGAAAGCTTTGTACCGCAGAAAACAAAATAATCATATCCGCGCTGATCTCCAAGTTACACCTATGCATTAGTGAAAAACAATAGTGTATAAAGAAACGCCTAAATGCGGTAGTCATATCGGTTATCTTTCTTTACTGCATTCTACTGCATTTAGAACGTGGTTCATCACGATTCCGGTCAACATCATTTGTGTTTTCTTTATTGTGCCTATGCCAAAGTCTTTTTTGTTCTGTCTCAGTGCTATATAACTTTTCTGATGGGTCGCAAAGTAACTAAAGCCTAACAAGAAAAGAAAAAGAAGACAAATTTATGTGGTGCCCGCTTAAAATCACTGCAACATTCGACTAATACGCGTACCTTTTCGCATTTTTGTGCTAAGCAATTGCATGTGAACAAACGATTGAATACGTATTGCGACACCTAGGAATAAATAAAACAGTCAGGGATGGCAAGTGCTATTTCCGAGTGATATAACCGGTAATATACTATCCTATTGAGTGGTTGTGGTGATTCAGTATGCATGAAATGTAGTGCTTGAAGGAATAGACGCGCTGGTTTTATGCCCTACATGAAAAAACAAAAAAGCAGACGATAGGAATTATTATAGCCCACGTCCAATATTAACTTACATTCCTTTTTTAGAAACATTCGTTTCAACGTAGCCGATAACACGCAGATGCTTCGAGTTTTATTTTATAATAATATAAGATATACCCAATCTCTATGCACTGCACAATATTTCCATACATGCAATGCTATAGATTTGGCGATTTCCAAATTTGAGTGGTATCGTACACTTCCTGCGCTGCGTTTTTACAAAACCCAATTTACGCGTGAAAAATAAGAGTGACACAATCATCGCGTGACTTAGAGCATAAAAAGTCACTTAAGAAAAAAACCGAGGATACCTAAACACATCTCGTGAGTTGTGAATGCAAAAGCATTAACGTCCAATTATTCTCCGCTGACGCGGTCTTTCAAGTATTGCGCTGCGAGTAACGTTGGCGTTTACGCTCGTGCCACCCGCCTTGTCTTATGCAAGTTGACGATGATGGCGTGGATTTCGCTGCCTGGACCTCCGCACGTTTTGCTGGCTTCTGCCGCTTCCTTACTTTAAGTATTATAGGATTTTACGTGCCAAAACCACTTTCTGATTATGAGGCACGCCGTAGTGGAGGACTCCGGATATTTCGACCACCTGGAGTTCTTTAACGTGCACCTAAATCTAAGTACACGGGTGTTTTCGCATTTCGCCCCCATCGAAATGCGGCCGCCGTGACCGGGATTCGATCCCGCGACCTCGTGCTCAGCAGCCCGACACCATAGCCACTGAGCAACCACGGCAAGTCTTCCTTACTTCGTCTGCGGTGCACTGGCGTGGAAAGCCACATATCGCTACTGGCGAGTTTGCGGCCGATGACGATGTCTACGCTTCAGGCGCCGTGCTGGGACGTCCTGCCCAAGCCGGCAAGCAGCAGCAGCCTGCGGGGGCAACGTTACATGTCCCCGATGTTTCGCTACTACCGAGTTTGCGGCCGCCCAGGCGTCGCGCGCTACCACCACCGGCCAAGCAACTCGACAAAACGCAAGCGGTCACGTTTCGGCGACTTCACACAAACACGTACCCACACCCAAAATTCATCAGCAAAATCACAGGGGTCAGGGAAAGCGACAAATGTAGGCTCTGTTCAGAAACAGGAACACTCGCACACATATTGTGGGAATGCACCTCGCTCCCGTTTTCTCATCCCCCCGTCAGCAGCGAGACTGACTGGACAGCCTGGCTCAGTTCCGGGGACGCCGACCGACAACTTGAACTGGTGGACTGGGCGTAAAAGGCCAAGCAGGCCCAGGGCTTTACTTGAGCCCAAACCCTCAGCCACGGCCCTCTTTACCCTTCACCCTTTCAATAAAGTTTATCACAACCACCACAGTGTAGGTGCTTCAGACTCCATAGCAGTACGTGTTGCCTGAGCCAGCAAGCGCGAGCCAACGTCACGATCGCACGAGACGCGCTCCTGACGTGGCGTCGCAGCCGATGGGATGTTGGCGCCGTTTTCTTCGTTACTACAGACACTGCCGGCTTTTTTCACTCTATGGGCCATTTGGCGCTTTCGCGTAAATAATTTCAATATACCAGTGACTCCAAAGCCACTACCACTGGTAAGTGTGAAAAGAGCAAACGAGAACGCACAGCCACGTAGACTCCAAATGACAAGGCACTGCATACTTTCTAAATACAATTGGAGATGGTGCATTTATGGCATGCTATCGGGAGAGTCCCGTTCTTGTGCTGAATGAGCATTTCAGGAACTGCAGTAAGTAATTGCTCTTTTCTCATTTACAGTGGATGTCTAATTCAGGCCTGTGGACTGTTCCTTTTTCCAACTAATTCGGTTTTTGTAATAACTTATTGCTGAACAAAAATGGAGGGAACCTATTTGATTTCCGTAATAGCCAAACTTGTGCCTTGTTCTGCAGAACAAACTAGCCTTGTTCTAATCATCCTCATTTGTTACTTCCTCTTAAAGGACCCCCCCCCCCCCCCCCCTGCGAAGTAATACATGATGCGGGAGAACGCACACATGTACCCAACGTAGTCAGAAAAGCAAACAAAAGAAAGAAACAGATAAGCATATCGGGTCTGCAGTTGGCGTAGGGTAAGCAAAGTGATGTCATTGGGAACTTACGGCAGAGGTACGTGTAAAGTACGTAGTTCGGAAAACACGCTGCCAGTAAGAGCTCACATTTTTATGGATCATGCCCATTAGCTATTGGTTTTGGCAGCTCGTCCCACTGCTCTCGGTGCAGTCGGTGAGAAATGCGGTGAGGAGGATAGAAAACATGTATAAACAAGTTTGGGGAATGTAGCTGATAATATAGAGAATATAGTATGTTAAGGAGCCTAATATAGCGATAGCATTGTGTAGTGTGGTAAAGTATAGAGGGTGTATTTTTTTACCTGGACCAAATTCTTAAGCATCGTCTGTGGCACGTAGCATTCCCCAAACTTGTTACGCATTCAAAATTACGCATTCGAGTGGCCATTACTTCGACAGGAAATCAAAATGCCTAAATCAACATAGTTACGCTAATTAACTTTCACATAATTACTTTGTGCCACCAATTTTGATCTACGAACTGTTGCCAGGGTGTTCCCAAGGCATATGCATTTGGAACGAATTCTCAGGAGTCCGGTACTTTCGAGATATACATTTTCGATGTGTCAGCTGAATTTCATTGGCATTCCATCTATTTTACCGCTTCAATATATAAAACGGCATTACCTATAAAATTTAAGTGGAACAACTGTGCATTTCTACCGCAGTTTTCAGGTTGCGTGTCTCCAAATCAGATCCATCCTCATAATTCGTTCGAAATCGATATACCTTCCGAGCTGACTAGCTAGAATCCATTGAATTGAAATTTGTGCCGTAAAGTATTTACTTAAAGTTAATTAGCGTAATTATTACACCTATTCAATTAAGCATTTTGATTCCTAGTACAAGAAATGCCCGCCTCTTCAAGTAATTTAGATCAAGGATTAGAATTCTGCTGTTTGCCCCAGATACATTAAAAAAATTTGGTGCAGCTTAACATAAACGCCTTATAATATAAATACAGAAGTAGAGCGTGTGCAAAACGCACAAGTGGGATATCTTGCGACGAGTTGACTGGAAGCAGAGGCGAAGATATTACAGCTTCGTTACTTATGCGCCTGTTATACTCAGATGTTATATATCGTGCAGGTAAGCCTGATGAGGGTTCGAAATTGGTGGCGCATATTTTGGGTTTAGTGCGAGTGAACGTGTAAGGCAAGCTCACCGTCAGAAAAGGGTGACCTTAATCGTGATCTTTTGGTCAGGCCGGGTGATTTTGAACAATCAGGAGCATGTTTTAGGATGTGTTCACAGCACGCCAATTGGATCGAGATAGTGTTGCCAAGTAGCCTCCTGTATCAGGTAATGTGAGAAGCGAACAGTTAACGTACTACTGAGAGCTACTGTTATATTAATTAGGGGAGACACACATGAACCTACATTAGGTACGTTAAGTACCTTTAGCCAGCGCAAAGACCACTTATCTATTTCGGTTGGGGTCATTTTGTAGTAATGAAGGATCATATTGAGACGACATGCGCCGATACAGGACGCATTCATCTGCGAACAGTTGAAGCGACGATGATATGTTAATGGGGAGATTGTTAAAAAGATTGAGAATGAGAGATATCGCCCCTTGCAAAAAAAAAGAAGCGATCTTTGAGCAACACCGAATATTACTTCCTTTCCGTGTTATGGTTATTGATGATTGACGATGTGGAACCCGATGAAGTGCCTTAGATACGTGTACTTATATTACGTCAGTTTGGAAGGAACATTGAAGATTTAGGCGAATATCTGTGGTATCTGTGCGAATATCTGTGGAATATCTGTGGTATCTGTGGTATCTGTGGTAAATAAAGCGAATTAGTTATCGAGAGGAGAAGTTGCGTTACATTCTGGGTTCCTTAAATCTACAAGAGATGCACGTGAGAGACAATGGGGGGATTATCTGACAGATTGAAATGAATGCCATATTTATGCGCCCGTTCAACGTGGCTAATTTTTCTCAGATTTTGGGAATCTGCCCAGTGGCAATGGGCGAATAAGAAATGAATTGTAATATTAGCTGGAAACTTATTTGGCCCACATCCAGTAGTTTTACCATCTGTGTTGCCGAAGCCTGCGGTTCCTGGCATCTTTATATCAATGGGTTTCGATTTACGTTCAGCTATACATCGTAATAACTGACACCAGCGTGAACAAATGGCGCGGCAAAAAGAGCACTGAGTTAAAAGTACTTAGCGAAAAGCTCACAAGTGAAAACAGAACAAAAATAACTATTCCTTACGTCGCTTTGCTAATGAACGAGAACTCAGACCCCTCTGGATTTATCTAGAAAATGTCCTGCGAAGCTGTCGAATAATTCATTACTATGTCACAGAATTTTCGGAGTTTAATTACCACTAAGAATATTCAACAGGTTCTCGTGAAAACAGTTGTTCTTTGCCTGTATCGAAGTGCCACCATAGTTGGTACGGAACTTTAAGATAATTTTGTTTCAAATTTTGAAAAGAGTTTACTTTTTGGCCTCTCGCAAAACATGTTTATTTTTCTTGGACAGCTTTCATAGTGTGTTAGTAAATAGGGGCTTACGGTTATCCCAACAAATGCATACGAGGTTCTCGTACTTTTTCATGGGCGATGGTGCTTTGTGTTTGTAAAAAATCAGTCTGCATGCACTGTGCTTGTAACTAACCAGTTTTGTTCAACTGTTCTTCATTTGACTAAACTAGTGCTGCGTTGGGAAAACTGAGAAAGTTCAGCATTAAGTGACGTAAATTAACTCTGCCTTAGTGTCACATATATGTGGTTAAAGGAAGAGCGTAGGGTATCTTGAGAGAGAGGTTGGATACGAGTGTACGAGAATACGAGCGTGAGATGCTAATACTAGATCAAGAATATTTTTCGCGCAAGTTGGCATGGTGACAACTTGAGGGATAGTAAACAAAAACGCTTGCTTTCTACTCATCTTTACGCGGAGTCAATTTGTTTCAAGAAATGTTTTCTTTTGCAATTTTCACACAAGGCTTTCATTGAAAAAGGCTAAAACACTGCGTGTTTTAGCCTTTGCCTTTTAGCCTTTTTAGTGTTGAATACGAGTGTACGAGAATACGAGCGTGAGATGCTAATACTAGATCAAGAATATTTTTCGCGCATGTTGGCATGGTGACAACTTGAGGGAAAGTAAACAAAAACGCTTGCTTTCTACACATCTTTACGCGGAGTCAATTTGTTTCAAGAAATGTTTTCTTTTCCTATTTTGGCACAAGGCTTTTATTTAAAAAGGCTAAAACACTGCATTGGGCAATACGGGCCAAAGACCCATTGGTTTAAACAAGGAATATTGTACGAACTCCCGCTTTTAAATACAAATGTGAAATCATAAGCAAATACAAATGTTGTCTTTTTTTTCAGAATGGGGCGCAGATTTTTGTGTTGTACGCAAAATATTGCGCTCCCGACCTGTTACACTCGTTAAAGATAGACATATCATCAAATGATTTCCATTGTTATAGCACAGCCCTCAACGAAAATTCTGTCACCAAAAAAAATTATTCTGAGTACGGCGGCTGAAAATTACATTCAGTGACTTGATATAGGAAGCCGCACGGCGGCTTTTGTGAGACTTGACATTTTTCTTCGAAATTCTGTTCCGCAATCAAGGACTGCAAACCTCCGATAAACTCTACACCAACGAGTCGTCATTTATTTCGAACACAGAAACCTTAGTTTTCAATTTCCCAGCAGAATACTATGCCATTATTCTTTCCTAGTTTTTAAACGGCGGTTACGTAGACCCATATTCTCAACTTAAAATATATATATATCCAACCAGAATTGTTCGCAGAGCAATATGCCCCGTATAATAGGAAGGATCTGAAAACTGGTAACTTCCGCGTGACCATGGTCCTACATTACATTCCATAGCTGCAGGGTTTAGACAAAAACCTTGGCACTGTTTTTCATTGCGTGACCTCCACCAATGTCACACGGTCGCCCTATTCCCCGCCAAATAAATGTGCCTAATTATGGGCGGCCACGGGCACTGGTTCCTTCAGTATAGGAACCCGTCCCTTCGTAAACGCCTTCTTGATTGCAGCCATTACACAAATTGATGGTCTTCTGTCTACGGGGATTAGAAGTTGAAAAGATCTGTGCTCGCGCTCTCAAGTGATGATGACGCAATCAATTGTGCGTCCCTGTTTATTCCGAAAAAAAGGCATTTGTGCTTTCATCTTCATCGTTTTGTATGCGCTTAACTGATATAAGCGTTTGAAAGTTGCGCAATCATTGTAAAAGGCTTGCCTGCATGGCGTAAGCTTCTTGGGTCATCTGCCGCAGTCCCTTCGTTGTTTAAAAGGGACCATTTCTGCGTACTATTTCATGAAATGTCATTTAAAAGTATTTTTTGAAAAGGACAATGTCAGCACTTTGAGAAATACGCGATGACAATGCAACTGCCATGCTCACTGGTATCACTGGCCAACATAGTTGGAAGAGCGCTGACTACTGTGAAAAGATAAACTTGCGACAGCATTTTTGTTGGAAGTATCTTAACCAGTGGATTTAGGACGTGGTATACATATAGGGGAAAATTCAGAAAAATAAAATAAATTAAATCAATAAGTCTGCTAAATATATTGCGCTTTTTCACTAAGAGGTCAGCGTACTTTAAATACAGCTATTAGCCGACAGCACATGTTCACGGTTTATGAAGTACTGTTTCCATTATCACGCAGAACAGAAGTGTGCTTTCCGCCGCGACTTTGTAGGCCAGCATGTAGGGGCTGTAAAAGGCTGATTTTTGTTACTTGCATTTGGTGCATATACTGAGTGTTTCCCTTTTGTTAGTTTTAAGAAAGTCCAAATTTCTAAAAATTTATGGTGGCGGGCAGTATAATTCTAACCTTTGAGCTAAATAACTCGAAGAAGTGGCCAATACTTCTACGAGAAATATAAACGCTTAATACAATAATTACTATAATAAAGCTAACATTATTATTAATTACATTATGGCACATATTAAGGCTAGGACTTACAGTAGGTGAGTTCGCAAGGTGCATCCACTCAAAACGAATTCTCTGGACTGCACCAGTTTCGAGACATTCCTTTTCAAGGTGTCCTAGGAAATGCATTGCTGTTCCAGTCACTTTTCTGCCTCAACGCATCAAACAGAATTTTCTCCAAAGAAGTAACGCCAGTGCATTTCGTAGGACACATTGAAAATTAATATTTCGAAACTCGTGCAGTCCAGACAATTGGTTCCAAGTGGATGCGTCTTGAGAACTCTCCCGCGATGATTCGTACTTTAGATATGTGCAGTAATGCAATTATTCTAAAAGTTAATCAACATAACTATGTTAATATTTCAATGAAGCATTTTTATTTCTCGTACAAGTAATGACAGCCTCATCGACTAATTTGGATCAAGGGTTAGAATTGTGCTATCTGCAATGGGTTATTTTTAAAAGAATGTTGTATCTTCTTAAGAAAAACAAGACACCTGGTATAACATTCGTATACATGTTGACAGAAATATCCGCAGTGACAAAGAGCAGCAGCGCCGCAAATAAACCGAGAGGGAGTCAAACAAAGATTCACTTTCAGGAGTTAACGGAACGTCAACGCTATCGATTTTTAAGTCCCGAGCTGTTCGTAGACTCTCTTCCCTCACCAAATAATCTAGCCTCGAGGAAAAAGCACCAGCCTTCTACGTTTGCCCAGCCTGTCATTCGGAGCTCCCTTTTAACTTGTTATTTATCCCGGTGAATGTTTTATTTGCGAAGTGCAACGAATATCACTACAACTGTGCCTTAACTATAACCAGTTCTTCGACTGCCTCCGCGCCTACTTCAGCAATATTGTACGCCAAATATAGTGAGTGCTTGAAGCGCCGCGTACTTCAGTAGTTGCGTGTGGACACATCAGAAAACTTCGCCGTGGCGGACATGGCGAACATGGCAAACACATCAGAAAACTTCGCAATGGCAAAGTTTCCTGATGTGTCCACCCACTCAATTCTTTTAGAAGTAGAGGCAAAAGACTCTGTGACTTGCAAAAGAGCATGTATGAAGTGCTGTTGTGCATATTACTCCTCAATTATCCTTCAAAACTTAGACCGTCCTAATTGTCAGTTTCCGAATACAATCAGGCTCGTTTTATCCCGGCGAACAAATATAACGAAACCACAAACGTTTTCACAAATTCATTATGTTCAGGCAACGTTGGCCGCACAATTTATGCCACCGAGTAAAGAAGCAACGACGCTTGTTTTGGGTTTCTCAAATATGAAATATCCCCTACAGTCAAGTTACGTGGGCGGGGGGCTACTTAGATAACGTATTTGGTAAATGTTTGCCTAGTACTAACCAACTTGGGCTCAGCACGCCAAAGCGCAAGGCTTAGTCGTCATCAGTGCTGTAGACAGTCGTTGTGTCTGGGAGCCCTACGAAAACACAGGGAAAATTATAGCACCTGCTCTGAAACAAACAGGATAATCCGTATGCTGTGAAATTCTGTGGTGTTGTCCCGTTCTGATATATTAGCATTTTGACCCCATCCAATACGGTTTGATGGACTCCTAACCCTCAGAGCTGACAAGGTTGCTAGTTTGACAATACAGAGGAACTCGACCTTATGCAGAAATTATCTCAAAAAACAAAAAAACAAATAAACAAAAAGAGAAAGCGGAAACCGAATTGTGCTAGTTTTCGTCCACTATTTCCTACAAATTGTTTCATTTATTTATTTTATTAATACCCTCGAAGCCCGAAGGCGTTAAAGACGGTAGTGGTATAGATTTGAAAATTACAATAGCGTGAGAAAATTACTGCTCATAAAATATTACCTATATTGTTAGAAACCAATACGAACGACACCTCGCAGACAAGATGCCTGTGTCCCAATTTTCACTCTCACATTCCGACATGCGAAAAGGCAATTTAATCCCGTACTTCCCCTTAGAGAATTGTAAAAGGAAGCGAAACTCGAGAACTTCCAATCTCAGAGACTCTAAGAGCGCTAATGTAAACCGTGGTTGGGGAAGAGCACCTGTAAATCACTACAGCAAACCATAATGGTCTCTCCTTCTAGAATAGCGGCGGCAGAGAGTCATTAATTTCCTCCATTCGCCGCGCTAAGAAATCAAGTCCCCATGCCTTCCGCCTCAAGCCTACTGCGTCGCCGCTCTCCTCATGAACCTAATCCCGAACCTACACTTTTGTTCCCATGCTCGGCAGGAAGCGTCTTCAACAGTATTTTGTCTCGGCATGAAATACGCCTAGCACCGACTCCGGAAACCATTTCTTTTCGGGTGACAGTTTATTCATTGTCGTCCTGCCAGCTCCCATTTTACCAGTTCTTACTAAAGCACAATTAAAGAATGCCACTTTGCTGAGCAACAACATAATGACACGGAAAAAAATGGCGCGTTGTTGCTGGTAAATAAAGCAATGTGTCGCTGTGCCGACAGAGGCACAAAATTGTACATTATGAGGTGCCACTTGGCGACGAACCGCTATCAAGCAACCAGACTGGGGAAAAGAAGCTGCCGTCAGCCAGAAGACTACGATAAATACTACACCACCTTAAAGGTAACATTGCTTGTATAAAAAGTTTGGCAGTATGTTGTGCTCTTGTAACACGTGAAAACGAAAGCCTGCTGCACACTTAGTGAGACATTATGCTAAGTGATAGAAGGAGTCAGACTTCTTGCAAGACATAACGAGCCGCAGTGTGAAGTAATGTGTGGCGCTTTAGGTCAACCTCCTCAAGTGCACATGCAAGCACTTAATTTACTACCTAAAAGCGCAGCTTGCTCGTCGCCAGTAAGTGTTACAAATGTGTAACACAAGCACAACCCAATTACGTCGCATCCTTTCGGCAGGGGAAAGCAGCACTCGCAGTCGAACGCCTCGCTCCCACGTCTTCGCACGTCGCACCTCGTTCCTCGCATGACGAGCATGCGAGACCATAGCGTGCATCCAAGGCGTACCGCGCAATCCGCTAGGCCCTGGACGAGTTCTCTCCATCGCCGTCTCTCTCGCTTCGCAGTCGACTGTCGCCACAACCGCCCCCGCCACTTCGTGACGTCAGCGACGCAACACCTATTTTATTTTTATTTTTCTGTCCGGGTGCGCCACTCTCTCCTCTCTTCACCCACCCCTCAGTCGGAGAAGGTCACGTGACTTTCTTTTTTGTACCACTCGACTATACGACGCGTTTCTTTATTCTTTTTTTTTTCAGGGTCATCACGCAATGAACCACTTAAGGTTTTCTCCCTAAAAATTTTTTGAGGGGAACGGAGAGAGACCAGATGACAAGGTTTAACGAGATCACCAAACTACCAATTGGGAATGGCCCATTTCCTCCCGGCACACTCCATGCTATGTAGACGGCAAGCGACGGCATGGCGCTTCTTGCAAACACAGACATATCCAAATCCGGTCGCCTATCACCGCTACGAGCCGGACCTTTAGACGGATAGATGCAGATGGTGTCAAGAAAGCGCAGACCTGCAACATATGGTTTTGGCTTGACCTCGGATTTTTGCCACAGAATGAAACACACAAGGTCAAAGAGCAGTAGGAGACTGCGTTGCTCAGCTATGCACCGGAAGACCAACTAAAGGCAATCCAGCAGGCCGAAGGCGCCGCCAGAGCCTAAGGGTTCGAGCCCGTCATCTAGGCAGACAGGCCTAGGTCTCATAAATCTGGTGTGCGCAAATAAAGTTTACTCGTCCTCCTCCTAAACCGTTCACGTAACCTAATTATTCGAGCTACTTCTACGGCTACACGGGAAATGCTATCCGCGTAGTTAGGAGGCCATTACGATGATGACCAGACAACCAACGTATGGTGACAATGGAGACATGGAACTCACGGGTGCAGAGAAATATAAATTTTAATGAGAAATTGAGGTCTTGGGCACAGGAAATGCCTGGCATGCTGCACCCACTTTTTAACGTGAAATATGAGTTATAAAAATGAAATAAAAGGAAATGAACGAAAAAGAAAAAGAAGGACATGTAGGAATACAAAATAATCAGTACATAAGAAAAACACAATTGCAAATACACTGACTCCCGAAACTGACACAGGAGAAAAATAAAATTAAAAACAAGAACTCTCTATACCACAGGATCCATACATGACAAAAGACGTCAGTGGGACGGGATATCGGACCTCTTAAAGCCGTCTTGGCTCTTCTGTGTTGAGCAAGGCCAAGTAATTGCAATGGCTTGTCTTATTTCTCTGATTACGACGACGGGCAAGTAAGCGGATACTGCAAACGTAATTATCAAGGTTTCTAACTGTTGTCTCAGTGAAAGACTTCATAATCTCAAGCGCGTCCCAAAACTTTCCCTTCGGGAAGCTGTGCTGCGGCAATTTCGTCAGCGGGAAGAACTCCCTCATAATAGATAGAGCTTGACACCATAGACGGAATGAAAAAATCAGATAGAGGAACTTCCGGAATGAAGCATCTCTTCTTTATGCAGCCATATGTGCGTAATTCAATACGGTGTTTCGGGGGAAATCATTGTTCTTTCTGCCTAAAGAGACATGCACTTCCACGAGTCTTATCAGTTTCCGAGTAAAAGTGGAGTGAACCAAACTTTCACGAAAGATGATAATTGCGCTTCGGTTAAAAAGTCCGGAAGTCAGCTGCTTCCTTTTGCTCGCGGAAACGGTAATCTAAAACTAAACGTGCCCCCCCCCCCCCACCCCCTTGGCCGTGCGCTTCATTTATCGATAAACGAAGTACCTAGGAAATGAGTGTTATTGCGTTTTCTGTTTCGAAGCAGCGTATTTTCGTTTGCTTTCCGTTTAAACGTTTCTCGGGATTGCAGTGATTGCATTTATCGATACACTTGGAACGCGGCCAAGTCTAAGGCGAGTGATTGCGTCACGCATGCGTCGCAGATAACGAATCTAGGTATCGCAATCATATTTAAAGATTTAAATCAAAGAGCAATAAGAGAATGTCTACAGATGACGTACCTTTTCTGTGAATGTTTTCAGAACGTGCCTACCCCTCATGTATTGTCCTATTTGGACCCTTGAGGTATTACGAAATAAAAAAATTATTATCCTGCAAAAGTTAAGGATTTGGCTCGGTAGGGGCTACATGCTTTATCTTATGCAACCACTTTATATGTTTAGATTTACTGAACAACTAGTCGTTAACCCCATTCCTTTGGTTTTGGCGATAAAGTTATTACACCATGATTACATAAATTTTACGTCATCATTTGATGTTGAAATGAAAAATTTAGGTGCCCAGCCTGCTAGATTTTGCCATGGTAGGCTGTCACATGTGATACTACTCGTGGCCACGGGGTTTCCAAAGCTGATCGAAACTCATAACGCTAGTAAATGCCCACGCTCGGCTAATACATATCTGTAAAGTATTACATGGGTCATTCTACGTCCACTGTCCCAACCTCGGCGCTCGACCAATTTAATTTCTAAAAAAAAATTAGAAAAATGTTTCGTGTATAAAAGCATTCTTTGCTAAGTATTTTCCCTATACATATTGAGCGAAAAAAAGCGTTTTTTGGCACGTGAGGGGGCCGTATGAGTTTCACGAAAAGGTGAAAAAACAGGTGCGATGAAAATCTGCCAAAAATCGACTGACTTGCGCATTCTTTCGAAATTTTCGTTTTTGATTTGCGTGAACATTTTAAATTCTTCGAAAAGCAGTTTCACAACACACTTCTGCGTTCTTTAACATTTACCATTGAGGTGAAAACGCGCAAATTATAGCATTCGTGAGAAAGGTTTTACAAAATATCTGCAAACGAGTACGCATTTGTGCTGGTTGGTTCATGATTGCGAGCAATAAAAACAGCGCTAAACGACGGGACGAGGGAAGGGACACAGACAACAGCGCTGACTTACAACCAAAGTGTCTTCATTCCTTCAGTCAGCATATATATGCTCCGCCGCTATCTGAAACCACAGAATCTACAGAATTGGGCATGCGCAGGGGGAATTGCAAATTAATGAGATAGGAAGGCAACCTCCTTCGGAAGGAGAGAAATGGACGGAAGGCTTACACATGCTTCGCCACTAACGTGAATGTGGAAAGCTTCGGATATAAGGCGTGCGCGGTCATCACGATATTTTGGCAGATAGGTTACACTTTCGAAAGATGGCTTGCAGCCGCATTCAATTGCAATGCAGTGACAACTGACTATCTTTTGCCCGTTTTTGAAATTTTTTGCAGTGCTCGCGCATGTGGTCATGGAAGCAACGCCCCATTTGTCCGATATAAAAACGCTTGCATGAAAGTGAAATCTGGAGTAACCCACCACGGTGTGTTTCGTGCACATACAGATTGTCATTTAAACGCGAAAAACCTCAAGATTTATTTATTTTTTTTGCATTAGTTCTTTATGGGTGTGCGCTCTATGTCATTTCAATTTGCAAGATTGGAGGCGTATTTGTAAGAAAACTGGGCCAGAGAAATAGTTTTACGCAGCACTTCGTAGAGAAAAGAGCTGCAGAATGGTCGTTGCTGCGCACAGAGTATTTCTAGCGTATGCCTTGGCCGCTCAACATATGCAAGCGAATGCATCTCGCAATACCTAAGGCGGCTGCTTTTTCAGCGCTTCAAACTGGAGCACATGCGCATAACCTCGTGGCAAAAACAGAGGCGCCTTCATACGCAATTTTGCTATAGGCGCACAAAGCACAAAAGTTGCGATGACAGTGAATAGACGAACAGCCCTGACGGAATCGTCAAGCTCAGCGTAGTTTAGCTTGGGCAGGACCTGAAGTCTAACCACTGCAGCTGCGAACAAAATTTGACCTTGATGAAAAATGAAAACGGATGTTGGTCATCTCTCTCAAGCGTCTCCGGGAAACGCATGCGAAGAATAGGTTGCGACAATTCAGGACATCAACTTGACCGAAACCCAAAGAAACGCTTGCAGCATTGGTAGAGCAACAGCATGAATCGGTGGTGCATCTGGCAAGCCTGCATTTGGAATTTACTCTTGCGTGCAACCTAATGAGGGATGCGGGCTTTCAGTGCTCGATAGCAAAACATTTGCTCATCTACGGCGTACTGGCTATTGACAAGTTGAATGGTTAAGAATATTTTCTGTTTGAGGTTCCCGCAGTGGATTACGCAGGGTGTTCCAGCTAAAGTTACACAAGTTCCTCAAAAAATAATTGCAAAAAAGAAGCACAGTGAAAGATACGATTTATGGACCTTCTCTCCGGTGACCGAAGAGCATACGATATAATTATATCGTGCAAGTTGTTTTCTTTTTAATATCTTGGTTTTTCTTGAGCAGCTTGACCAACGTTAGCTGGGACACGCCATACAGCGGACGCGGGCCCTAAACATATTATGTTAATTTTAGGTAATTTACGTTTTAGACATTTTACTATAGTTAATATTTGTATTTGGTGGACTACAGTCCGCGAAATGCGGCACATCAAAAGTAAAAAAAATCATAAGCGAGTGTATTGCACGTGTATGCATAAATGAAGCTTTATTGAGGCAGGACGAAGGATTTCCTGATTTACCTTACCCATGCAATAAAATAACTAATGAAGCTGTACATGTTTTCACGTGTGCTGTGATTAAGTTATGTTTTCTTATTACGCTCTCCATTGTCGTATCTATTATTCCTTATCCGTGTAATTTTCTTATCCGGGCATTGGCCCCTTCATCTTCTGTCTTATGGTATCCCCATTTTATCTTGTGTGTTTATCAATAACCTGTGTAGCTCGACAAACTACGATATAGAGGACCAACGATTTACTTTACAAGCGTTATTATATATTCTTGCTGGTTGCGACGCCACGTCATCTGAACTAGACCTTGCAATATTAGCCTGTCTTGTTATCCGCAAGGATGTATTACGGTGGGCTTCTCTCGATTAGTGAACATTTCTGAGCTTTTCTCAGGCCTACGAAAGCGTCAACTAATTTCATTGTTGTACTGGGAGCGAAACGAGTGACGAACAATGGTTAAAAATGCTCCCCAGCTGTATATGAAAGCTATGAACTGCACCGCACTATGGGTAGCGGGTAGCTTTCTTGTAGTTGAAGGTGTCGCTCAAGATAGCATAAATGGCCGACCTTTATTTCAAGCCGGCCATAAGAATTGCTGAAATATGAAGATTTTGTTATTATGGCACTATCCGTATACACCTGTATATATGTTAGTCAACACACATACTAATGTTTTCGTCTGTTTGAAAACCTGACATGTATTCATAGAGGCGAGCAATCAATCTAACATCCATGCATGAAAAGTTTACAACATCCTACAAAGGCCTAAGTTTTATCAATTGCGCGACTTCTATTTATAATGCGCGCAATTTACCTAACAAATTGTTGCATGGTTCTTGCATGTTTTCAGCGATATCGTCACTTAGCAGGTTCTTTTTTCTGTAAATGAAAGTAACAAACGTGAGAGACTTAAATGCTGGTTGTAATTATCAGAGCGAAAAAATAAGGTTGCCTAAACACAGAAACAACAAAAGCGCTAGAGATTGTTAATCAAAATTAAGAGCCTATTAGATCGGTCGCGACGACATCTTAGCGTCATTTTCATTCATAAGAAGGCTACGTTCCCCCATCGTTCATTTACACTTTTGTTAGCTGAAGTGCCCTTCTGCTGCACCTGTAACAAACCGTCTCGAGCTTCGATTGAAAACTAACATGACATGCATTACCAGTAGCCAATAAGAACGATTTCTCTGATTAGGGTGCTCACTCTGAATTGTGGAACCGGTAAAACCACAGCCCTTCCTCAGCCTACTTGTCGAGCTTGCTCATAATACGAAACCACGGCACTGCTTAAGTTCGGAATATTCCCTTATTCGCAAAAAATTAATCGTTGTATTCGCAGCTTCGAAAAGGCGCACCTTACAAAGCTTGTGATTCACACCAATGCTACGCCCCTTTGTTTCTCTCGAAGCGTATAGCGTTAAACGCACCCACTTCGTACCGAGTATAGACCGCCATATTGGGCTCCAATAAGTTTATTCGCTGAAATGTTTAAGCCCAGAAACATAAGTGCAAGCAAAATGGCTCATTCGACATAAAATGAGTTTTGCGCAGGTAATTTTTCACCGCGAGAAAAAAAAACGACGCAAGGTCGAAAGAGAAAACCACATGACACAAGTGCCTAAAGGTTAACGGATAACACCTACGAACTTTGACTGTTCACCGTACTGCTTAGTTTTGCCTACAATCCACATGTACGTCTGACATAGTCTTAGAACAAAGACAATGTCGGCTGGGCAATTCTTGGGAGTGATTTATTGCACTGTGTTTAATTCTGGATAGCAGGGTGCATGTAGTACTCGAAAGTTCAGGCTTGCGTACCTTTACTCTTAAAGGTGTGCTCAACCTTGTGGTAGACCATTCCTCTGGTGGAGTCCGACCATGCTTGTGTAGAACGAAATATGGTGTGCTCGTATAGGGGCGGAAGAAAGGCTCTTAAACATGGACTTAAAGGTTTCACTATAACAAGGCTCTAACAACAGAGTCAGGTACCTGACTATAACTTATGAAAAAGACGTTTCCAGTATTTCATTTTCTCTTTATGAGTGCAGAGTCGCATTACTAATTGTAAACGCTTTGTTCATTCTTATTTTTTGCACAGGTGTTCTTTATTACAGCCTGCTTCAGCATGTGTATCCGAGCCGTCCCAATCAAGGCTCCTACGGGACACTGCAACAAGGCCGTCAGCAACTTCCCGGCTTTCGCACGAGCCTTCCAGTGTCCGACTGGTTCACCCATGAACCCAGCGCAAAAGTGCTTTTATTTCATCTGAGCCACACAAGCTAACTGCTGCTGTGGGGACACAAGCATGGCGTCGCCACATGTCTTCAGTGTTTCTTTCGCATAGTGCATAATGCCTACTGACAGTTATATGCGCATATTTTAAGCCCTGTCAAGCTGCGACAGCAATTTCCCGCCATGAGTTCCGTCACAACACTTTCGTACGATTGTGACGCCTTGGACGAAGCACCCAATTTCGACGTACGTTCACTGCCACATAGTTTTTTGGTTTTAGAATCAAGCCTCTTGCGTAAAGCTTTCACTAACTTCTTTTATCTCGTCTATTCTTGTCTATAAATTGTCGTTATCGTTTGCGGAACGTTTTAATAGGTCTACATTGCTAGTGCACAAAACTCAAAATACAGTGATGAGTCACAGTAAACTTAGGTAGTTGGTATACTGGACCATTATTGAGTATTTACGAGCCAGAAGACGGGACACGTTACTTCTTATAACAATATACAAAAAATGGATGACCGAAGGGCATCCATCCTTTTTTGTGCATATTCAAATGCCATAGTGCGTAATTTTTCTGTTTGTGTGATTTTTTACCTCCTCAACCAGCGACTTGACTGCCTCTTCTAAGAAAGAGATAGTTTCCGATGTATGACTACATAAAACATAGTGTTGTAGTTAGCCATACTCTTCTATTGACGTGTAGATGCGGAAAAGCCCGTTGTTATTATATAATATTCAATTTCTTAAACTAGAACCCTGATCACATACGGCTCCTTTTTTTTCTTCTCCCTCCACTACCTTATAATACTCGCTTTCTTCTTTCTTTCTTTTGGGTACTGCCATTTTTTGGCAGGGTTACCAACTACACTAATCGGTTGATTGCGAAAGCAAAATCTGCTTCAGCGACAGAAATTTTGTAGCCGCAACATGGTTCGCCACGTCGATTTGTGGATCGGTTTTTGGCCACGTAACAGGCGTCGCAGAGTAATGCGCCAAAGCTACTTGTCATTTAAATGGCGCCTTTGCGCCATAAAAGAAAGAAGCCAATCATCCTCATCCTCACCATTATCATGAACAATAACAACAACATCTTAATGACCACTGAAGACTTGCCGCACAGCTGGGCGAGTAAGCGAGCTAAATTTAGCCGGAACGCATAACAGCAATAGGCTCTGGTAACCAAATTTGCAGAGCCCAGCTCATAACTTTGAAAATTTCGATTGCGCCCATCCGTGTATTGTCTTCAAGTCTTGCCGCTATGGTAAGCAATGGCTATATCGTGTACGTTTCCTTGGCAGGAGGTACACATTTGATGATAAAAATGCGAGACTACATAATTGAAATATTCAAGCAATGTGCTCACTGAAGTGTCAGCTTGCCGAAATAACTTTTGTAAGAAAAAACAGAACCAGTTTTTTAACGACGTTTCTCCATACACAATTTCAGTTTGTGTAGCCGACTGGAAAATCGAAAAACAAATGTTGCCTACAAGAACCACATAAACCAAACAATAGACTACCAGACTTCGTTTCCATAAGTAAGGGCTCATGCAAGTATTCCTAAACCTAAGGTTATCCATGCAAATTGTCTAAAGCGGGGTTAAAACAACAGCGCCTGCAGCACTCTGAAGTATCTGTGGCACCGGAACAAGCGCAGAGCGAAACCCAGTTCTGACCAGAGCACTGTTGTGCAATCTGCACGAACGCAACAACGGTTGCGAAGTTTTTCGAATGGCGGAGTTGCACTTGCGCACAGACTTTACATAGCGAGGATTCCAAGATAAACAAACCGAAAGTTGGACGGCGACAAAGGGACGATCACACGAAGAGCACCCCGAAGCGAAACGGTGTTACCCCATTGAAGGCGCGCGCAGAATGACTAACTTCAGTGCTGCGTTAAAGTAGGTCGTGTGTGCACAAAGGATCGGTAAAGCTGATTATTCCGGCAAGGCTGAATTAGCCGACGCTCTTAGCTTTCCCGCATGCTCTACATGCGCCACCATTCGCTTTCTGGCTTCATTTGCCTAATGAGTTGCAAGCATTGAACGAGCAGGAGACAGCCCTGTTTTATCGGCGTTTATTACCGATGCAGGTAGGCGGCGCGATGACCTGCGCAACAAGTGTAAACGCCCCGGTGTGTTGGCAGCGGGCCACAACGAATGTGTTAAAGCACTCAATTAATTCCTACGATGCATTAAAACGGGCAGTCACAGCGAACAGTTCTTGAAAGTCGGTGGCGCGAATCAAGTTAGTCAACATCTTGGACTTTATTCCACGCCCCAGCGTTGCGATGAAAGCAGGGCGAATATATGCAGCGAGAAAACGTAGTTAAATGTTGGGCTCGAGGCTCATTTGGGAAGTGAATAAGGAGAAGCTCGAGTGGGCGTAGCCACTCTTGCTATGAGAGATTCATGTGTGAATCTTTATACCTTGAAGAGGGCGTCTTTGTGACATCAGCTCATGGCCGGTCCCATGGAGTAGTCGAAGGCCGACACCACCTTAGGACCTTCCTTGTACCACTTCTTCTGCAATCAGATTCTTGGGGTCTGTACCCGCGTGTAGACGAAATGATTTGCTCTGCCTGGCGAATAGCGGCAGCAACCAAAGCTTAAGCACAATAGGGAGTGATTGCAGTACAATTCAGGGTTTCTGAATGGTCACGCCTGCTTTCTTCAGTTAAACTTAGATACCACCGCGTCACCGGGGTGGCGCTTTGTCACTATTTAGTCTTCCTGCCAAAGAGGAACCTACTATTCTGGCATGGCAGCGCAGCTTTAGATATAAGAGCTGCACGCTGCCGTACCTACAGTAAGAGCATGGCTTGGTAAATCGTGAGCTCTAGTTAAATTTTTTCATATGGTAAGATATTATGCATGCACATCCATCAACGTGAACTTTCCTCTGTAGCAGGTGAGGACTAATAGCCACTGAATTATTGAGACACCAGTAAAGGAAACTGCCAGTAGTATGTAAAGCTTAAATTGTTTGATAATATCCGATTCAGCATAAGCGGATGTAATACCATAAGCAGATAAACCAACAAAGTAAGCTTCAGCGACACAAAAAGGACTCTCTTCACTTTCCATGGTCCCTTTCGTTCAAGTACCATACATCACAATAATTTATTCATGTCTCAGATGGAATGGATGGTTCCTAAAATGACTCGAGGCTAAGAAAAATGTCACGAATGAATTTTTTTTCCAACGTCATGAAAAAAGCGTGAAGGCCTTCGCTACTATTTTTGGTCTTTATGCTTTTTATAAGCCAGGTTACAAGGTGCTTACGTAACCAAGAATGGCAAGTGTTTTCCTTAGCACATCATCCTTGTTTTGTTTGATAACCTTTTGTCAGTAATTACGGCCAATGTCTGCAAAACTTCCACACGTAGGTTTGCTCTTGAGGCTTTTTTTTTTCCTCTATAAGTGTGATGTTTTGAACAGCAAACTTTAAGTTCAAAATGAGCAGCTCAGTAATTTTTTTTAATATCGCCGTAATAACGTTTTGTAATATCGCCGCTCGACAGGATGAACAAAGAACTCTATGACTCTGCCAAGAGCAAGGAAGGACTAAGGATAAAAAGGAACACTAAGAAGGGTTTCGCAGGCACTTGCAAGAAAGACAGCAGTGAAATGTATTCTCCTGGGGCATTTTTACTGTCCACGAGCAGTATTCGAACAGAGAAGTTTATTTTTCTCAAATCGCACTTGTTATGGATGGATGGATGCAAACCTTCAACGAAGGTCCTGAGGTACGCGACTCAGTGCGCTGCGGGCCGCTCCCACGTTGGGAAAGTCAGGCCATGCCCGACCGCCGCATCGTGGGCACTCTGGACAGCCCATAGTTGCGCCCCGGCATCGGGGTTCTTGATAGCGCAGAGCCACTTCTCCTCATTGATTTGTTCTGAGCCTCGTAATGGGGGGCAACGCCAGAGCATATGGTCTAGGCTAGCCATGTCATTGCAGTGCCTGCAAGAACTAGTGGTACATGCGTCGGGATAAAGCTTGTGGTGTAAAGCCGGGCTGGGATACGAGTCTATTTGCAATAATCTGAGGGTCAATGCCAGCGCTCTATTTAACTTCTTGTGTGGAAGGGGAGCTTATTGCGTGGGGCGTGCGATATGATGATGTTATCTTTCTGCTCTTACGGAAGGTCCTGGTAGGCGTCTTCGACAGTGGCCGGGGCGACGCCCATCTTTATTAGAAGTTGTCTGCCTGCCCAGGTGCCGGAGAGCGTGAGCATCTGTGCCCTTTCTTGTGCTTCTGCAATTTCTTCCAGGGTGTAATGAATACCCAACTGCAGGAGTCGGTCGGTGGGTGTGTAGTTTGGTATTCCGAGCGCACTCTTGATCCCCCTCCTTATCATGGCATTTAGGAATTTTTTCAAATTCAAAGTACTTTTTCTCAGAAAGTATTCATCCCATGTCAGGGAAACTTTGTGCATGCGTACTACCACCAGTGATAAATATTCTGAAGTAAAAAAATATCTGATGATATGAATGATAATACAAAAAATATACACTTCAAGCAATCCCCCTTGTGGCTTTGTGCAAGCAGATATATAATTTTTGTGGTGCGAATCCGAAAGTGGATAGGATATCTATTTAGTTCAGACGTAGCCTATGTGTAATAAAAATAACTATGTGTATTTCTGTCCGCGGTTGCAGAGGAAAGGTACATCAAATAATGAAACACACCTGAAATTTCGGGAGTGGGCCATAGAAAACGCAAGCCATCTAAGCACAAACAAATTGTCTTGTGTTGTACCCAAGAGCATATTTTGTAATCGCATGAAATTTGGTGCGGATATCTGCAGTCCTTTCTAAAATATTACGTTAAAACTAACACATACCATTTTCCCTGCCATACCTCCTTAATGACATAAGCAGCAACCTCACTTCTACAACTAGGCTATTTGCGGATGACTGTGTTATTCACGGAATGATTACTGACCATCATGACACTAATGCTTTGCAATCAGATCTCGACAAAATCGCTAAGTGGCGCGAACAATGGCATATGGGAATAAACGTTTCGAAAACAAAACTTGTAACATTTACGACGGCTAGAGTCACTGAACCCATCTTTCATTCTATTGGTAGCGTGGCCATTGAAAACGTTCCTACAATCAAATACCTAGGCCTCCACATTTCTTCTGATTTGACACGGCACAAACACATTGAATATATGACCACCAAAGCATCCAAAACGCTCGGTTTCATTAGGCGTAACTTGTACTTTGGAAATCAGGTAACGAAACCCTTAGCATACACAACTTTAGTAAGATCACAACAAGAATACGCCGGTTTCACCTGGAACCCGCAACGAGCTTATCTTGCCGATAAACTGGAATCACTTCAAAATAAGGCTTCTAAGTTCATCACAAGGAAATACGCTCGCTACTCCAGCATCACAGGTAATAAATGATCTCCAAAGCTCACTTGAAAAGCGAAGACTTGTCAGCCTGCTAGGCCACTTTCACAAGCTCTATCACAATCCTTCGCCGTTAACAGAATCTCCTATCAAACCAGCACATCGCATTTTCTCCCGATTAGACCACTGCCTCAAAGTGCAGCCCAAGATAGCTCACACCAAACTTATTCGTCCTTCGCTATTGTTCCTTGCCACTTATCATTGGAATAAACTACCTGCAGAAATCGTTTCCGAAAATAATCACGACGCATTTTTGAACAAACTGAAGTGCTTACTCTGTGCTGGTCCTTAATAGACTATTATCAGAATTGTATTCACTTTTACATTGCCTTGAGCATTGTGGTCCACGTGTGTGCGTGTTCTCAAACACTTCTTTTTTTCCAGATATGTTCCCTGTTTTCCTGAGTGCATGTTTGTTTATGATTTTCTCATTTTTCACTGTGTTATGCAATATGATCACTTTATAGGGTTTTTTAACCCCTATGTAATGCCAGTAAAGGGCCCTTAGGGTGTGTGTGAATAAAAAAAAAGTACTCTTCACATGATGGGTGCAACCTATCTCTTGTGTGCGGTCATTTGATGAAGCATAGGGCGTTTATAAATTGGATGTTCCAGCTAAGGTTAGCCAAGCTGTTGAGCGAGACCAGAAAAAAAATGATTTAGAAGACACGGTACAATAAGATACCATCCTAAACACAGAGGTGTTCGGTTGCAAGTGGTCTGGTAACCAAACAGTGTAGGTGTTATAATTTCGCCCTTGCACGGCAATTTTCTGACATTTTTTTTTTTCGCTCAACAGCTCGGCTAACGTTAGCTGACACTCACGGTTGTTATTCAGACATCAGTTCACAGGAGAATAAGAACAACTGACTTTGTTTCATTTGTTTTAACATCACAAGGAACGGATGGGCTACGAGGGAGGTCGTATAAATAGGGGGACCTGGTTAACCTAAGTCAGCTGGGAATCATTAAAGCGCAACCGAAGCAGCATGAACAAGCATTGTTGCCTACCGCTAACATGGCGACGGGATCTGTGACGCCTGAAACTGAAACAGCGACTTCGCGGCCCGCAGGAAATTCCACTACCACAAAGCAAGCACAGACAGTTCCGAGGCCTAAGAGAACGGCGATGTTTATGGCCTGCATTGATCCTCGTCGCTCGATCAATTCTATCATATTTTTGCACCGAGGTTCTACATTATCATCAGCTTTCAATGTATGCCAGGTTTTACGTGTGCGTCGCACAACGGTAAGCATTTTGCGAATTGATTTTGCTATGGCGAACTATCAGCTAGGCGCAGAGATTGACCTACGCCATCGAGGTTTCAGCCAAATCTATAATAGATCTTCCTGTGGCACGTTTTACGTTATACGTAAAACAAACGCGCGGGGTCATCAACTTATACCTCCCGCTGAAATGACTTCCGTCGGGAACGGCGTAATTACATAATCGAAGAGAGCTGAAGCGGCATGGCCACTCGGCAGTGCGGATCGAAGGTCACGAAATGCAGCCTGTTCTTGCACAAGTACGACATGTATGTATGTATGTATGTATGTATGTATGTATGTATGTATGTATGTATGTATGTATGTATGTATGTATGTATGTATGTATGTATGTATGTATGTATGTATGTATGTATGTATGTATGTATGTATGTATGTATGTATGTATGTATGTATGTACGTACGTATGTATGTGTATGTATGTATGTATGTATGTATGTATGTATGTATGTATGTATGTATGTATGTATGTATGTATGTATGTATGTATGTATGTATGTATGTATGTATGTGTGTGTATGTGTGTGTATGTATGTAAGTACGCACGTATTTCCTTGCGTGCACAGATATGTAGTATGACGTAATAAAACGGTGGACACCAACCAACAGAAGTGCCAAACAATGAATAAATCTAGAGGACGTTGCGGCTTCGCAACGGAAGCCTTGTTCACAATCGGATGACGGAAGGTTCACGGAAGCTTATGTATACTTCAGAACGTGACGTAAGCAGCGCGTGTATGACGGAGGGAGGGTTCCCTCAATTCGACTGAGCATGTGACGTGTTTTTTTGTATATCCAGCCATTCCAGATACAGCCGCGATTTCAGGGTTCTTTCTTGGCCGATAACACTCGAGTAATCCCACTCAATCTTGTGGCCCGTTGTGTCCGTGTGCTCGGCAAAGGCATTCGAAACTGTACTGTTTCTTTTCGACATCTTTCTGATGCTGCCTCAGTCTCTGTTTGAAGTTGCCCGATTTATCAATGTACGATTTCCACCACAGCAGAAAGTCGTTCCGCTGACTTGGACCACGTGCGAGGTGATCTCGCGGCAAGCGGCTATCCCACAGCCTTTTTGAGTGCTGTGGAACGCCGTCTGTCCCATGAAGCTCGTTCGGCTAATCCTCGACCAAGAAAGCGTGCTGCCATACCTTACGTTCCAGGGATAGGCGAAACCTTGTCTCGTATTCTACGCAGTTATGACGTTGAGGTGGCGCACGTTCCCGTGTGTAAGCTGAGGCAAGCACTCGTTGGCGGTAAGGACAGGCCACCAAGAGAATCGCTTCCCGGCGCGGTCTATAAGATACCCTGCGCAGATTGCGACTACGCATACATCGGCGAATCGGGCAACTTCAAACAGAGACTGAGGCGGCATCAGAACGATGTCGAAAAGAAACGTACAGTTTCGAATACCCTTGCTGAGTGAGCACACGGATGCAACAGGCCACAAGATTGACTGGGATCACTCGAGAGTTTTCGGTCCAGAATGAAACCTGAAACGCGGCTGTATCTGAATCTGGAACGTCACATGCTCGATCGAAATGAGGGAACCCTCTCTCCGTCATACACGCGCTGCTTACGTCACGTTCTGAAGTATACATAAGCTTCCATGAACCTTCCGTCATCCCATTGTGAACAAGGCTTCCGTTGCGAAGCCAAAACGCCTTTTGGATTTATTCATTTTTTGGCGCTTCTGTTGGTCGGTGTCCATCGTTTTATTACGTCATGCTTCATCGCGACCAGATGGGCTTCTGTCGAGCCCTCGATTTCATATATGTAGTAAAGCCATTATCCAGGCGCGATCAAAAATCTTTCTCTAACGACAGTAGATAGTCAAGTTAAAGCAAAAGCTAAACAGAGAACTTGCATATGCGAGAAACAGATGATCAGTAGCTAACGAGAAAAAAAAAATATTGTTCCCCCGGTCACTTGTGCTCCCACATATTTAAAGGTTAATCAACGCCATTAGCAACAATTAGAGTCTATAGGACCGGCACGATTGTAGGAGGGCATTCGCGGTCATAAAATTGTTGCTCACCGGCATCCAGAGGGGTTACCCAGGCGAATGCAATTCTAACGGTGCGGTTGGAGCGACGTGTTTGACCGGCCAACAGGTAGTAAAACAGGGGTGGCAGAGTCACCAGGCGCACACATGATATTGCCAAAAAGCTCGCGACAGCGCTGCAAGAAGCGATGAGAACGCTAGGTACTAGTGAACGGTCATCAGAACACTCGTTCACTACACCCTCTTATCTGGGCCCCGAGGAGGGCTCAGCGGTAAGTACCACGATACTGCTCTTGTTCATAGCTGTTAACGTCTTTCCTTGGAATGTCTGCCCTTGGGCACTAGTAAAACGAAACGCGCATTGTTCCACCGGGACGTTCGTGGTAGCACCGTAATCTACTCGCTTTCCTTTTTTTTTCGTTTGCGTTTTTTTGTTGTTGTTGTTGAACGGAGTTTATTTATTTATTTATTTATTTATTTATTTATTTATTTATTTATTTATTTATTTATTTATTTATTTATTTATTTATTTATTCAAAATACCCCCAAAGGCCCTCATTACGAGGGTATTACATGGGGGGGGGGGGTCAATCACAAGCACTGGTTGTAGTTTGTACATACTAAAAACAAGAGAGGTTAACAGAAGTAATAACACAGTGAAACATAGTTAATATACAAGATAATTAGGTCACAATTATTACAGAGAAAACATTAGTACATATTAGGAGAACATAAGGCAACTGCACTAAAAAACACCAACAAATATCGAAAAACACTGTAAAAGTCCCAAAAAAGAACAATAATACGATTAGTCGACAAGTCGTGAGCGAATTAAATGTTGAAACTTAGTCAAGTCTGGTTCCGTGGCAATGACTGATGGTAAGGCGTTCCATTCAGTTATTGTGCGTGGTAAGAACGAAGATGCATAATGGGATGACTGGCAGTTAATGCGTTTGACTTTGTATGGATGGTCACGGCGTGGAAAAATAACTGTCGGTGACTGAAAGAAATCATCGTGAAGTGATGGATGGTGATAAAGCTTATGTAAAAGTGTTAGGCGAGAAATTTTACGGCGAAGGGCTAAGTTGTCCAAGTCAGCTTTATTCTTTAACGCGGTGACGCTGGTGTAACGAGAATAATCTGAAAATATAAATCGCACAGCACGGTTCTGAAAGGCTTCGATGTTACTTATGATTTACGTATGTTCGGGATCCCAGATGGCAGACGCGTATTCTAGTTTAGGACGGATTAATGTTGTGTATGCTAGTTTTTTAACATGCATTGGGGCTTCTTTTAAGTTATGTTTGATAAGTCCGAGAGTACGATTTGAAGAGGCAAGGGTAAGGTTAATATGATTATTCCATGATAAGTTTGATTGAAGATTGATGCCAAGGCACTTGTAAGTAGTTGCGAGTTCCACAGGGTTGTTATCAAGGGTTAGAATTCGTGGCCTATTGGTGAAAAACATGAGTTTAGTTTTGGAAATATTTAATGGCATTAACCAATTAGAACACCATGCACTTATTGCGTCCAGGTCAGTTTGTAGTAAGTGGCTATCGGTGTTACTTGTTACACATCGGTAAGCTACACAATCGTCTGCAAATAGTCTGATTTTAGATGAAACGCAACTGGGTAAATCTATAATATAAATTAGAAAGAGTAAAGGACCAAGTACGCTGCCTTGTGGAACTCCAGACGTAACATCAGCATAACATGAGTTAGAATTGTTAACTGATGTAAACTGAATTCTAGATGAGAGAAAATCGGTGATCCATGCAATTATAGTAGGGTGAATGTTAAGCTGTGAAAGTTTAAGTACCAACCTATGGTGTGAGTTGCTTCGGTGATCGTCTTCTCTTTGCGTCTTCCCCAATATAGAAAGTGTCTGCATAATGTTTAGTGGTACAAATCTATTAAACACATGAAGTGCTACACTGGTATGCGAAATCTACAGCGTATAAAGAAGAGAGGCTTTGCGCCTAGCTTATAAGCAGTATATTCACAGCCTGCGTTCGAAACTTCAACACTTTACCGGAAGATTGTCATCAACGAGCGCAATGAAAAAAAAAGCTAATAACGAGCCAGCTAAGTTACATAACTACTGCATGCAAAATTTCTCTCAGCCGGAATTACAAAATATTATTGTGCACTCTGGAGACGATTTAAGACATTTGCTGGCGTTCCTGCTGCAGCTACGGAGTTTGCGCAGTAAATGGGAAGATGGCGCATTAAACGTGTTCTGAGTCTTCTTTTCTACGTATCATTTATTCAGCGCTAACAGAAAGGACGGAATGGGCTTCCAAGTCCAGCGCGTGAATGCTTTATTGTAGCGAACGCTATCTTACGCCTCCGAGCCAAATTTTGGTTCTGGGGCAGAAATCAACGTGAGGCACCGTAATAATTCAGACGGCAGGTTCCTGTTAAATATGTGCCTAGTTATGAAGGCACGAGCGTTGTGCACTTAGTCCCAATTGTTAACTGCTTTCGTTGATCTTGCAAATAAGAGGCACTGAAGCTCATAGTCGAATAGGCATCGCTTTCATGTCAAGTGCTTCTTCCTGCAAAAGTAGCAACCATCCTAGACTCATTTCTCACTGGACCTCAACAGAAAAATATGTTTTCTGTATAAACGCACCTACATTCATCATTCATTTAAACACTATCTTACTTACAAATAATTTGTGCACTAATGGCCTAATATTCTTTCTGGGATAAAGTGTACGGAAATGTGCGACAATCTTTTCGAAAGTATATGAATCAGACTACACAAATGAAAACATACACATGAATTTTTTCCGGTGTACTATGTCGGATTTAATATAACTACAAGTGAGGGCTTATAAAACGGCTCACTAATTCGATTTCTGCTCACAATCTAGAGACAGCCTTCATTTATTTTTAAAAGTCAAGGGATTGTTCATTATTTAAACATTCTGTACAAGGCAATATCACAAGCGTAGCATATAGTCAGAAAGATTAACCAAATGGATCACCACTTCACGTCGGTTAATGTCGGGTTTCTTACGGAATACATAGTTATGCTTATCGTTCTTATAAGAAGCAGCATGTATTGCTATTGCTGTGTTGTGGGTAAACAGATCACGTTTTTTGCCAGCAAACGCGCCTTTCGCTTAGCGCCACACACGAAGGCAAAAACATATTCTTCAAACTTATTAAAAAATAAAACATAACAGTAGTGGATGTAGCAGCCTGACGAAGACTGCGCAATCAAAGTTCGATATTTTCCAATACCTGAAAAAAAATCACAGGAAGTTACGAAGCTCCAAATCCTCTCACCAGTGGAAAAATAGTAAAACTGTGGTCCGCAAAAATGGGAACTTCCGAGATCACGCAAAGGCCGCAGCAGACAAAGTTCGCAGCCTGTACAGTAACTATAAGTAGAAACGTGAAGTTAGTATGTAGAACAAAAGAGCGCCTTGAACGCTTTCTCAAGTTGTGCCAACAACTTTCAGGTGCTTCCAATGCTGAACATTTTAAGGCTTCGTTGCGAAAAGTGTGAAACGTGCAAGTATCCATCAGGTAGGAAAACGGTGGCAGTAACTTTACTAACGCTTCATAGAAACACGAGGCTGAACGTTACAAAGTTTCGAACTTTACCTGGCCTTTTCTACACGTCTGGTTGCACCTTCACTTTCCTTTTTATGGAAGTGTGTAGAACCAGGTACTCAGTAAGACGTGTGTGAGACTTGGCCATCGGTACTCTTGAAAAAAGTCTGCACACGCTCCACTTGAAGCCATCGGAAGAAACATCGTGGTTCGTGTAACGCATAAACGCATTTCCATTTTCATTTTCTTGCCTGAAAGGCTCGTTCTCTCTACCCTGTTGTCCGCTTCAGTAACTGCGATTGTCCTCCTCACATGCTTGCGAGAGCAGAAAGAGTTGGGAATCGAGGAAGTAAAATCACCTCATGTGTTCATCTGCGAGCCACCGGAGCACTCGACTCGATTACTAGGAAGTTGTTGAGGGCAAAAGAAAGAAAAAGAAACAAGGTTCTGCATTTCTTTTTAAATTACTACGAACATTTAACGCGGAATCACTATATTGTCACGTGGTGGTGACGTTGAATAACACAGTAGCAATACTGTGAACGAGAAAACTAACTTTTATTGGGCGAACCGGTGCCCACAAAACAGGCTACACTTATAGCACAACGCTAGCGGCGAACACGCTCGGCGATCGTCGAAAATCTGATCAGCGGGTCAAGTGCGTCGGCTTTTATAGAGCAGTCGTCGAACGTTCCAGACTAATCGTTCGGACCCGTGCGCCTTCCACAAAGTTCTACACCATTCGCGTTATGGGATGAAATCAGATAACACAAGGTTCGGCGACAACAGACAGCCAGGTAGAAGCATCGATAACTTTCCAGAAACATCGGATACATTCAGGCGCGTCCCTCGCTGTGCGATTACAGTTGTTAAGCGGCGAAACGTGGTCGCCCGATAAAGATAAGTACACGTGTCAATACCCCCCTCTTAAAAAGCATCGACCCGATGCTACATACAAGCGAAATAAAAACACCCATAGCAAAGAAAACAACAACAAAAAATAAGGAATTTCGTCAGCGTCCGTCAGCGCACCACGTGGACCACTTCAGATCGTGCGCGGCGCCGCTGTGAATGCGAAATGCCGTCTGGCACGACCTCATTGTCCAGAGCGCCAATACGTCGGATGACCTTGTAGGGTCCGAAATAACGTCGGAGTAGTTTCTCACTGAGTCCTCGTCGGCGTATCGGTGTCCAAACCCAAACACGGTCGCCTGGCTGGTACTCAACAAAGCGTCGTCGGAGGTTGTAGCGTCGGCTGTCAGTCCTCTGTTGGTTCTTGATCCGTAGGCGGGCGAGCTGTCGGGCTTCTTCGGCGCGCTGGAGATAGCTAGCGACGTCAACATTCTCTTCGTCAGTGACGTGGGGCAGCATGGCGTCGAGCGTCGTCGTCGGGTTCCTGCCGTAAATCAGCTTAAACGGCGTGATCTGTGTTGTTTCTTGCACCGCCGTGTTGTAAGCAAATGTTACGTACGGCAGGACGACATCCCAGGTCTTGTGTTCGACGTCGACGTACATCGCTAGCATGTCGGCGAGGGTCTTATTCAGCCGCTCCGTAAGGCCATTTGTCTGCGGGTGGTAGGCCGTGGTCCTCCTGTGCCTTGTTTGACTGTATTTCAGAATGGCTTGGGTGAGCTCCGCTGTAAAGGCCGTTCCTCTGTCGGTGATGAGGACTTCTGGGGCGCCATGTCGAAGCAGGATGTTTTCGACAAAAAATTTCGCCACTTCGGCTGCACTACCTTTCGGCAGTGCTTTAGTTTCAGCGAAGCGGGTGAGGTAGTCTGTCGCCACGACGATCCACTTGTTTCCGGTTGTTGACGTCGGAAAGGGTCCCAGCAAGTCCATCCCGATCTGCTGGAATGGTCGGCAAGGAGGCTCGATTGGGTGTAGTAATCCGGCTGGCCTTGTCGGCGGTGTCTTACGTTGCTGACAGTCTCGGCATGTTCTGACATAATGGGCGACGTCGGCGGTCAGGCGCGGCCAATAATACCTCGCTGGTTCTTATCGACGTTGGTGTCTTCCGAGTGAGGGCTTGGGTCACGGCTTTGTGGGGGCGTCCGGTGCATGAACGCAAAGCACCTCCACCGGATGTCACGTGTTGGTGACGTTGAATAACACAGTAGCAATACTGTGAACGAGAAAACTAACTTTTATTGGGCGAACCGGTGCCCACAAAACAGGCTACACTTATAGCACAACGCTAGCGGCGAACACGCTCGGCGATCGTCGAAAATCTGATCAGCGGGTCAAGTGCGTCGGTTTTTATAGAGCAGTCGTCGAACGTTCCAGACTAATCGTTCGGACCCGTGGGCCTTCCACAAAGTTCTACACCATTCGCGTTATGGGATGAAATCAGATAACACAAGGTTCGGCGACAACAGACAGCCAGGTAGAAGCATCGATAACTTTCCAGAAACATCGGATACATTCAGGCGCGTCCCTCGCTGTGCGATTACAGTTGTTAAGCGGCGAAACGTGGTCGCCCGATAAAGATAAGTACACGTGTCAATATGTCCCGTTACGCGAAAATCCGGTGTTGTCATCGGCGCCGTGACTAAAATATGATGCCAAAAATGGTGCTTTGCGCGACGAGTAAAGACACATCGAAAAATGCTCGGATTGACGTACAATTTTTCAGTCAGGTTTCTGTAAACAAAGCAAATTATTGCCTTCCAAAAAAATTGATAAATTCAGGTACGGGTGAGAATCATACCCGGACCTCAGGGGTGCGAGTCGCCATGGCCACCCCACGGCTTTGGTTGGCTAAAGTTGCGTGTGCTTCATTGCACAATTCACGTCAATGACTCCCACGTGTCACTGGCTCTTCGGATTCCATCGGTGCTGCGTGTACTGGGATGCACTCCAGACGCCAAATCGCAAGTGTACAAAAAAGACGTGTGCATAGTGCGGGCGTCATCACACACGTCACATCGCTGTCTCCCGCGTGTCATTTGCTCTTCGGATTATGTCGGTGCTGTGTCTACTGAGATGCACGCTGAAGCGTCTACCTCAGCGGCATCTGTGAAACATGTGAAACAGAAGACGAAGCAAGAGAGCACAAAGAGGAATTTCCGCGCAAGCTTACAATGTACTACGTGACGACATACGGATGAATACCAACGTGAAAACATTTCCCCCAGAGCGACTGCAATGCTTTGGAATTTCCACGCGTAAGCAGTCTTAAGTGTGCCTGCGAACGTTTTGTTTCCATTACAGACGAAAATCGTCTAAGTGCATTTATTTGTCTATTCTTCTCACTCTAAAAATATTTGTTTAAGCCCATTCTTTCTTCTTTTGAAGATAACATAGACATGAGCCAACGCTTGCGAAGGTCGAGCAAATTGCGTACGTCAATTTTGCGCTCCAAAGTAAAAATAGGAACATGACCAAACTTTTACGTGTGTTTCAGACATGCCTTCCTACCTGCCTATGCCAAGCCGCTGTGAAACGTAACTTTATCAGAAGCTACAAAATTTATTAAACAATCGCATATACCGTTACAACCCCACTACACCTGAGCTCGACAAGGTGGGCGTACCGGTTAATTTCATATGGAGAATTTATTATCGGCAAAAATAACGGAATTAGTGATATGAGTACAACAGCTTTTTTTTAAACACTTTCTTTTGCTTTGAACAATTGATTGAGCACAGTGTCCAAAAATATAATCATGAAAGAAGAAAAATATGAAGAAGAGGTAAACAAAAATGCCTATGCAATAAACATGTGCACGATGGGGTGCACGAGTGGGCTTTGTGTAAGGGCACGCTCAATTATTTCCCATGTACTGAGCGGCATTTCAATACTTTATTTCCAGTCCAGGACATCCCACTACAGACGTCGCGAATTGTCTTACATTACACAAGCCTTTATTACGATTTAGTAAGTGGCACAGTGACCACCCGCTATGCCAAGAGCAATAGCGACAGCGAATTGAGTGGACGGCCAGAGATATCATTGCGAGGCGTAATGAACGGCAGCATACATTCCGATGCCTAAACACTTCGACATCTAGACAGGAGAAGTGGGACGCAGGAAACACACAGCACACATAACGTTAGTGATGGACCATTGTTGCCACTGCGGGGCACTGGTGAGAGAAGATAATGCCGAACGAGAGAGCCTTCCCGTGTTCGGCGATTTGGCACTGATCACGTGACCTCGTCGAGCGGCGTTACCCGAAGACCATTTCATATGGCGTAAATTGGTCCCCAAACGCGAGAAGCCTAGCGACGGTCCGAGATTCTGCGAGGACGGCTGCGGGTCTCGTAATGGCTGCGGGATTATGCTTTTCAAAGCGTCAACACGTATTGCCAGCGCGGGAACGTCGTTTCAAACCGCGGGGGAATAGTCCAAAGTACGAGTGGATTTAAGTTCGAGTATCTGAGAAAAACAACATCAGAATCTTTAATTGAATCCTGAATGTTTGCTCATCTCTAAAGAAACTTATTTATAAAATTTGAACCGAGTCTATTTCCGCGAAACAGAAGGTGCTCGCATACATCATTTCACACGTATGTATTACCGTTTGCAAATTCACCTCTTCACAAATAAGAGACATTTTAAAAAAAAAACTGCTTTCGGCTATCTTGGAAACAATAATAGTGAAAGAGAGGTAACAAGTGAAAAAGCACGTTACAGGGGGCCAGTGGAGTGTTCTGCTCATTAAGGAAGATAAACACAATCATAAGGAACCGTGAATTTACGTAGAGGAATGCAAATAAGGCTGGCTAAATAATAAAAAAAATATGCTATAACCAATAAATAAATGAAAGAGTCGAGGATGTATGTGCCGCGTAGGTTTTTATCACGAAATGGCGGAATCATTCAAAGCACCCATCACTTCCATACCTATCCCCATCTCAAATCTCCATTAAATGTTGTTAACCCTTTTGTTAGAAAGCGACCATTATATAACAATATTGCATGCTTTTTTTTTAAGCTGAATGCCCTCTGAACTTTCGCTATACGCATTGTACGTATCGATTGGCTGTTTAAATAGCGTTTTTCCATTAAGAAAGCTTGAGGTATAAGTTATTGCTAGCGCTTTTTTTTCGTTATTTGCCCGTGCTCTCTGCTCACCAAGATACGTGATGAGGTATGGTTCCTTTGAGAATGGCAAACGCATCGCTTATGAGGCAGTATTTGAGGACTGAACTGCTGGATGGACTATTGCATGGCGTTGTGGAGATGGCAAAGCCATCTGGTGGAATCAAGCTTCACGTCACGTGACTGAACTGCATAGCGATGCGAAGCGTTCTTGTGACGCACGCTAGAACAAGGACAGCTTCTACTCGCCGAGGCAGACGATGATTACAACACGCCTAAGAGCGAAGTCGCACAAAGGCATCTATGGCCACGTCGTGTCATTTGAATGCCTCTAGAAGTGCAGTACACAGGGAACTCCTGAAGCCAAGATTTCGCGCAATGAGAGAGACTCTGTCACATGGTTTGCTCGCTAGATATACAAACAAAACAATGAGCGCCATCAATGAGATCGCCCTCACGCGAAAGTAATGTGTTAGCGTTAATCTTACCCCGTAGTTGGCGCGGCGTCAATATTTTCCTTTACCTACGCAGCAAACAGAACATGAACGCAGCCACTAACGCGACCATCTGAATACGTGACACGTGTCTGTAGTAGCTCGGGTGCGAATTGCATCTGTTGACGGCCGAGTGCCAACTGTGCGGAGCTGCATTCTAGCGTGCTGCTAGCGCCGCCTCCAACAGGTGTCTCCTCCCCGTCCACCTACGTGGGCGTCCTCTCCACTCCTCCCCTCTCTTTTGCCATGCACATGTCGACAGACGGCTTCTCCTTCGCATGACCGTTCTAATACTGACGCATTCAGGTCATCCTGGATCGATCCACCGCCAGTGACATTCTCGCTGTGGGCAATGCAGAAAAGAACCACCCGCTCTTTTGTGAAAAACAAATCCCCTATCCATCTTTGAATCTTACCAACTACTTTTAGGAATACACGTTGAACATTCCTGAACGTCGTTTAAATCGTGACCCATAGTTTACAAACAGCTACACGCTACCGATGCTCAGCAGGTGCAGCTTTGTAGGATTCGTGCACAAGTTGAGCGGTGAAAAAAAGGTGCGATCAGTGACTACGTAGTGCGAAGTCAAAGCTTGCCTTGAGTAGCAAATTCCAGTTCTAGTTTCAAAAAACAATTCCGCATTTTTTTTATTACAAAGTAGTCTACTGAATTTGTTAACGAGGCCAGGCAGAGCAATGACCAATAAATATAAAGAAAATTCCAATCTTATTTCAGAGTATTTTAAAGGATAAGCAGTGCTTGGGTACAGTTTTAAAACGATTTCTATGTTTGTCTAATATCGATGTCTTTATTAGTATGACTGTGACTAACAAAAATCGGGCACTTCGGTTCTCTTTCACCTCGTCATCTGTCATAAAGCGTGCCGCATATTTGATACTTCAGCCAAGGTTTTAGGACACACAAGTGTGAGGCACCTGCATACTGATGGATTGGCAGTGCTCCCCCTATTACATTTTCTTTTCGCAGCGTTGCACAACTTTGTGAAAGCTGAGGCAGGTTGGCATGGAAATGCCTCGATTATGTAGGCATTATTCCTCCATGTGTTTCAAGAGGGAAGGCCCGCTTGTAAATTCTGAACATAATTGCACGTTCTATCAAGATGCAAGACATTGCAGCCGCAAAAAACTAATGAAAGGCGGTGCTTGATTGATCGCCTCGCCTGCGGCTTTGAATTTGAAAACATTAGGGCTCTGCACGTTGTGGATGTTCGTGGGGCCGTGGAAAGATGGATGCCCACTCAATCGTAATTGCTGCTCTGAATGCGATTAGCATTGTTTCGGAACTTCACAACCTTCTAGGGGACTATAGGGCTGTCGGGCAAGGTATCTCACCGTTTTTCCGCCATCTTGGGATGCTGGGTAACTTGGGACTCATGGTCTAATGAGCGGAGCGACGGGCTTCTGTGCTGATCGAACCCGGTTGAAAACAAACTCTCAGTCCCTCCTGGTTCACTCGGAACGTGACCTTGAGCATGTGCCGCTGTTCAGTGAACATATTTGACGCTAGCTTTGGTCACTGGGTATGAGCCACGCTTCGGTAACCCACTTTCCCGCCAAGAGAGAGAGAGAAAAGTAGCACAAGGAAAACCAGGGTGGTTAACCGAGGTCTCACCCGGTTGGCTACCCTACCCATGGTAGAGGAGAAATAAGCACAAGGAACAAGGACAGAAGCAGAAGGTGAGTCCCTGTTCACGAACCCGCAGATGAATGTTCACTCACGAAGAATGCTGACTCACCAGGCTCGCCTAGTCCGGCTGTCTTTGGCGCTTTAGCGCCTTCGTCTCCTTTTGCCTACTGGAAGTCTGCGACCGAGGTCGCGGGATCTCAGCTTCCGAGAATAGCCTCACGTCTAAGCGGCTAGACCTCACACGCAGAAGACGTCGTTATGAGCTTGGGTCACAGGGACGCGCATCTGGGTATGTGCGGCACTTCAAGGAACCACCCAAGACAGCTTGGCTTACTGGGCATGCGCAGCTGGGTACGTGATCCTCTTCAACGACAAAGATATTCCTTCAAATTTCATCCAACGTTCTTTATAATGGAAGCCGCGTCACATATATCCAGACAATTTTGTATAAATACATATCTACGCACGTACTTATTGGCTGTGCCGCTTCATGACATCGCGCGTCCAGAGAGGAAGCGAGAGAGAAAAAGAGAGAGAGTAGCCAGGCTGGATACATCCCTGATGAATGGCAGCATAGCGTGTCGCTAGTTTGCTTCAATGCTAATCGCTTTAGCGTCGACATTCCTCTTGAGATCGGTTCAGTCGTAATTTTTTCAAGCACGCTTATACCTGAGAGCTTTGAGAAAAGCACGCCGAATTGCATTTTCCGCAAAGGTTGGCGATATACTGTTAATGTAACGCAACAAATATTTCTTATTATTGAGGTTTCTGCAGAAGAAAGCGATAACATGAAGTTTTGTTGAGAACTGTGTCAAGAACAGTAATTTGTGCCGTCTGAATCAATTTACTGACTGATATTTTTTCACGATGAGGTTATTTTGATGGCTGGGCCTTATTCTTAGCACAACGCTCGTTGCACAATATTATACGAATGCTTATTATAAAATCACTTAAATAACCCTTAAAGTAGTATGATTACTTTTATTTTAATTGAAACATACATAGGTGAACAAATAAAAAATAAATAAAGAGGAATGAAATGAGAATACTGATGACCCCCACATAGTTTCTACAAAACCCGAAGAACTTATTATAGCGCTCAATCGAAGTCCGTTGGCGTAGAAAGGATGCGCCAATGAAAAAATGAAATTCTTCATACGCATAAAGTTATTCACGCAATGAAACGATGTTCGCTAGCTGGTCTTACAAAGCAATTGAAAAACAACCTGTGCTGGAGTTCGCCGAAGTCAGGTGTGCGGGCTCCTGAACGCTTCAGCTCCCGCCGTAAGGATCTTTCCAGCCTTATACGGCGCACCCATCCAACTTATTTTTGTTCTCGGCCAGCACGCCTGCTTCAGATAGCTGCTCCACTGTTCAAAGAAGAATCAAGCTTAACGTCTAGACATGTTCATTTCTTTTTGTCGCGCTTTTTTTTCGTTACTACTCTCATTCGCGTTTCCCTAAAGTAGGCGAATAGACGTATGCTCCACCAAGAGAAAGGCTACAGACAAAGCTACCATAACTACACCGCCTTGGTCCCCATTTTCGGGGATTACGCGGATTTTCTTCTTTACTTCCTCGATCGCATCCCCCCACGTCGTGCAAGAGAAGCAATCGACGGGACGGCGAATCCCATTGGCGGTCCTTGATCGCCGGCCGAAAGTGCCGAGATTATCGAGAATGCAAGAACAGCCGTCGCCGTCGGGAGATTCCTCCCCAGAGGAGGCGATCGCAGAGAAAAGCTCGTTTCCGCTTCTTTCCTTGTCTTCGGCCCCATTTGCAGTTGGGCGTGCGCTTCCAACATATTGGCTGCTGCTTCCCAAGCTAGCAGTAGTCAGAATACGAGGTGCCCTTCGTTTGCGTTGCCTTCGCTTTGTTTCATTCCACTTTTGTTTCCTTTCTTTATCTCTTTCTCTTCTGATTCCTTTCACGTGGCATGCAATGATTCTTTCATTACGTTGTACCTCTGCTTTACTGTCGTCGTTGCCATCAAAAATTTCTCTGTGACGCCTGTGTTGGTTTGAATGCCTATATAGCGTTTCCAGTTATCGTCTTATAGTTTTTTTTTCTTACTCAGAAGGAAATAAAGTCTCGCATGTCGTTTAAGCTTGAACGCAAGTAAACAAGTTTAGTGTGCAGTGTTCGTCTCGTTGGAGTATTCAGCACACACCACGCGTAACTCCGTGGTCGCACGGACAGCGCCTAACAGACCCTTAGGCAAGAGTTATCGATCGTGGCCGCCCCATAGTCGAGAGTCGCGTAAAATATGCAGGCGCAGAAAGGCGCGGTAATCTGCGCTTTTGCAACGCGTTGGCTTACAAGCTATGGCTAATATGCGTGGTCAGAAAGCCAGGTTGACATTCTTTGTAGAATAATACATCACCCAACGTTCTAACGTATCTCAGAGGCTGGCATTCACATCTTTGTACGCAGTTGTCTAGCATGCGAAAGAAATTGGCAGATACCGCTCTTTTTATTTGGACATGGAGCTGCATTTGACGACAGCCTTCTGGGTCTTTCGTCAAACAAGAGCTCCAGAGCAGCGACTACAAGGTGCTGTCCGCGGCAAGTCAATAAAATTATCCTATAATAGTGCTGCCACGTTGTATAAGGTTGAAGAGCGGGTGTGTTGGTATTGCAAATTAGAGATAGCATTGCCGAACGTTTTGGCGAGACACAGAGAAGAGAACAACACACCACAAAGCGTTTGTATACATGCGTGCACTTACGTGACCTTATCTTCATTCGGACCCATTATCATTTCTTCATTTCCTCGTTCTCCTTTCCACGGCACAACTTAGCAGGCTGGAATATGTTAGCGCACGAAAACCTCTCGGTCTTTCAGCAGAGAAACGATATGTAACAGAGCACGCTTACTCGCCGTTCGGTAATTTCATGGGAATTCTCGCCACTACTCTTTTTACGTCAGCAACGTTTTTCTTGAGTGCTCTGTTTCAATTGATTGTCAATGTAGTTTAGCAACGACTTTAGTAGATAGATTTAGGCTGTCCGGTAACAGGGTAAACGCAGGCGCACTCGGTGTTTCACCGCAACGAGCGGCGGCGCTAACGTGAACGGCCTGCACCGTGCAGCCACTTTGTCACGCGGAGCATGACCAGCAAAATGCTGTTATATTGCAGAAACCGAGGGTTCTTAATTTTTCTTCTGATGCGAATTTTTGGCTTGAACATCATTACGCCGCTGCCGAATATCTACGCCGGCAGTGAAGTATAATTCACTTGGTTACTGCAGCATTATGGCTCTGTGTTTGTCTAGTTGAGCTCTGCGCAACCAGGTGGCTGCAACGTGCAAGCCGTTCACGTTATCCCCTCCGCTCAACCGGTAAAACGCACAGTCCACTAGCGTTCACCCAAATATGGGACGCACTAAAACTCCCTAATAACAAACTCACTAACACGACCTTTTAGGGATTTTTTGTTTATTTGGCGGATGTGCTTTTTATTTAGCGCATGTACTTGGCGCATCTGTGACTGCGGTTTTTCCCAGTCTTTTCCCTTTCGTTATCTTTAAAGAGCCGCAACTAATGCCATGCACAGCAACGCCTCTCTCTCTCTTTTTTCCTCTGTGCGATCAGCTGAACAGCTGTTAGCACGTGAAATGAGCCCCCCACCCTCCATAAAAAAATACGGACGATCATGTACGGGTGTCCATACAGAACTCTATGACACTATACAGAGTGTGACACACTGACGGTTATACAGACAACAACGTGTAACTAGACGAATCAGTGCGAGAACGGAGTGAGGTGGCCTGCTTTAATTGCCTGCCGCTGTCTTTCACGCGTGTTCTATACACACAGGGCAAGTAGACTATGGTGCATGGTGATTGTTACGCCCCCTGAACTCAATGACAGTAAACCAACATGCGCAGCGATACACCTACCGTGAACGCCAATATATATGACCAACCGCCAATACCCGAGTCACAGCAATGCCGTTTCAACCAGCTGTAATTTCCATTTCCTAGTGATGATGCGGGGCGATGTTTTTGATGAGCATAAAACGCTTTGTGATGTTTCGGAAAGCGGTTTTCGCAGTTGACCTCTCTTTGTTTGTGTATTGCATGTTTGAACAGTCCACCGTTAGTAAAATGCATAGACCCGTCTTTCAGGTACTGCCATTCATGTCACACGCAGTTAAACACCACTGGCGACATCGACAACATTCTGGCGCCTTCGATAAAAACATTCAGGACCCATTCCACCCTGTGAAGGTGATTGGTCAGCGAAGCTGTGGGAAGATTACCACCTGCGATATGGGGACGAGACAAACAGTAAACATTGGCAAACGTCCTTTGTATTACTGTGATATACCGATTACTGTGACATACCTATTACTGTGATATACACTGATTCCTTCGTTACCCCCTTAAGCAGAGTCTTGGTCAAAGTTAAATCTATACAAGACCGGTATTGAGCATAGTTGAGTGACATGGATTGGTGTGGTAGTGTCATCACGGCTAACCCAGGCAAAGTGCGGGGTCATAAACTTCTGCATATCACATTTGGGTGTGTCTGGAGATGTATCCGAAGTCGATAGTCCAATTTCGTATTTCGCTTGTACGGTACAGACATCCGTCCCTACAGTCGCTCGCATTATCCTCTTGCAAGTCAAGAGGGCAAATGCACGCACATTGTGTCCTGTTCACAATCGACTTGACATGTTGTTCTCTATGATGCATTCTTTGCTTGCTTTTAGAAGGCACATTCAATTGCTGAAGATGATAGTTCTTGCTCATACGTTTTGGTCCGAGGACACGACCGGGCTGTAGGGGTTAGCGGTAACCAGTTTCGCTTTAAAAACCACTGTGTATTGCGAAAGTAGCTCTTTATTCGACAAGCGTGTATGCCAGGAGAACAAATAACTCTGGAGCCCAACGTCACTGATGAGCAAAGTCGGCGATCGTCGAAAATAAGATCTGCGGGTCAAGCACGAGTCGGTTTGTATGCATGACTCGTCAAACGTCCCAGCGTAATCGCTGGGCTCCCCCGTGTACTGCACACTGCGAAAGTACCACACAATTCTCGTCGCGCGCACAATCTGATTAAAAGAAGTTCGGCGAAAACATACGCAAGTGAAGTCCCTAGACCGGCTTTTGTCACGTAGTGACAAGTTCCTCCTCTCTCACCACCCTTTCCCTTGCGGCTCGCGTCGGCTGCCACGTTCTTCCTAACGCGCATTTCGACGGCTGCTGCAGCAGCCGGCAGCATGAAGCGTCCAGAAAAGTACGCTGACTTCCGGCAAACAGCGACAGACGTACAGAAGTGGACCCCAAACTAGCCGCCAAGGCTATCGGTCCGAACAGTACTGTGTATTGTGTGTACGCAATGAATTAAATAAATAAAAAAAGAAGTCATCTTCGCTGAAAATTTGCAGCCGACACAACTGCACAAGCAAGAAAACAAGCGTGCTAGCGCCGTCAAACTCAGCAGCTGAAGTGGCCCAGGAAGAACACGGCGAACGGAAGCAGCTCCCAGTCGGAAGTGAGCGACGTTCAATAAAGTTCATTGGCGGCGCCAAAAATGTTTTCGGTACTTAGCTTTTAGAGATCATAAAGGGACTTTAATACACAGCAGATAGAACAAACAGTAACTGTCGAGTAAGTTCTAAATCATTCAGGCGCGTCTTGGGCTGAGCGACAACGTTAAATTTGCGGGTCGGTTGCAGTCCATGGAAAAATAATAAGTAGTTGTAGTTGTGTCAACGTACAGGATGCCCGACGTAACTTGAGCCTGTATTTTAATAATAAAAGGCGTGTCAATGCGAATTCAACCGAATGCCTACTGTTCGCACTAACCTGTAGTATCTCGGGCAATTTTTTTTTTGACTGAATGATAACGAGGGACTCATAAATGAAGTCTTATTACCCAACTTTTTCATTATTGCCTCAGGATTCCAAGTATGACGCGTAGAATTGTAGAGCGCCTTCAGAGACCACGGATCGAGTATTTTCTTGCATGATAAGTCTCACGTTGTCCTTTTTCACGGGTCGCAAACAAAGTCTGCGAAACATAAAAAAAAACCACGTGACGGAGCGCTTGCGCAGTGATATATATACGTATCAGTTAGGTGGGCGGATGAGATTAAGAAGTTTGCAGGAACGGCATGGCCACAATTAGTACATGACCGGGGTTGTTGGAAAAGTATGGGAGAGGCTTTTGCCCTGCAGTGGGCGTAACCAGAATGATGATGATGATGATGATGACGATGATGATGATGATTATGATGATGATGATGATGATGATGATGATGATGATGATGATGATGATGATGATGATGATGATGATGATGATGTACATATTGACACGTGTACTTGTCTTTATCGGGCGACACGTTTCAACGCCTAACAAATTTTATCGCACAGCGCAGGACGCGCCTGCATGTGTCGGAAGTTTCCGGAATGTTATCGATGGTTCCATCCGCTGTCTGTGATCGAACCTTGTGTAAACTGATTGTATGTGTGCGCGACGCGAATAATGTAGAACTTTGTGGAAGACACGCGGGTCCCGGCGATTAGCTCGGAACATTCAACGATTGATGTATGAAAGCCGACGCGCCTGACCCGTTGATCAGATTTTCGACGATCGCCGACTGCGTTCGCCGCTCTCGTTGTGCTTTAAGTGTAGCCTATTTTGTGGGCACATGTTCGCCCAATAAACGCTAGTTTTGCCTTCCACAGTATTGCTACTGTGTTCTTTGACGTCACGACCATGTGACAATATATGTGTGTGTTAACGGCCTTGTAGGCCGAGCTCACTACCGGGGCAGAAACTGCAGAAGGCAAATATGAACTATAAGGTTACTATTATTATGCGAAGCAAACTAGCCGCACAACCACGCTCTTCCTTGCTGCGCCGCGCGCAGCCGCGTAGCTACCGTATGACGTCATAACAGCTACAAAAGCGGAGGCTCAACTCGTGCGCTCGCTTGCGGCGGCGTAGCTACATAGCCGGGTCTCAGCTCGTGCGCTCGCCTGCATGAGTTGTTTCTTCGTCTAGCCGAACCAAATATAACCAAGCAACAGCAGTTCACCAGGCTAAACTGTGGCTCAACAACTAAAATAAAGGCCTACTAAATAAACTAAATAAAGCACACTAGGCTTTACAATAAAGTAAAGGCTAGTATGCTTCGCATCCTGGGCTTAACCTTAGCTAAGCCACAGCCATTATTATTATTATTATTATTATTATTATTATTATTATTATTATTAGGATTTACTCCAGTAATGTCTGCTGTCTCTCTTTCTCTCTCTCTCTCTCTCTCTCTCTCTCTCTATATATATATATATATATATATATATATATATATATATATATATATATATATATATATATATATATATATATATATATATGGACGGTATTACTCCAGTCACGTCCTCTCTCTCTATCCCCCCACGCACACACACACACACGCACAGATATATATATATATATATATATATATATATATATACATGTATGTGGGGAGGGGGGGTATAGAGAGAGAGGACGTGACTGGAGTAAATCCGCGCTGAGTGACAGCCAATTAATAATACTTTGTGCCGCAATGCGCAATTTTCCTGCTTGCTGGGCGGAAAAACTTGCAAGGCATTTTACTTTAGTTTGATAAGCTGACATACGACTTGACTGCCGCAGGTGAGAGCAGTCCCGATTTATTGTTACTCGTTTTGTTTTATAGGGTCTTCGTGTGGCACCTACAAAGAACTTGTTTTCTTAGTTGCTTGCACGTTTTCATTACTGCGGGACGTCACATGACCTATGTGTTATTTTTTTATTTGAATGTGATTCCCAAAGCGTGAATTTTTACACTGGGGATTTAAATCCAACTTAAATCAATCCTGAATAGCGCTTTTAGGAGAATCGAAGGCTTGATGTTCGCAAATCACTAAAAAAGCACTTCCAGCCGACAGCACGGACTATATAAAACTGCAGCATTACTAAGCACCGGTGTCTTAAACCAACTATATACCGCTTTTCTTGTGTATTCGGGTACGCTCAAAATTCATAGTTTTCTTCTATGTACATTAACTTTTTTTTTGCAGCAAGCTCATTTCAATACCTGGTATGCCTGAAAAGGCAGGTAATGTGTTTAATGTTGCTGTAACTGCCCACAAAGCATGCCGTTCTCAAATTTCATTGAGTTACGCGTATGCGCTTAGACCAAACAAATTCAATTAGCTGATAGTCAATAAACTTTTAGGTTATGTATCTCATTTCGTAACATGAGACTAAAGAGAGCGTGAAATGGTCCTCTTTCATGCAATTTCGTCACAGCGACGCTACCTGTCTCTACCATCGCACTTTTCAATCTTGCAATCATGTACGGGTATACGTTTAGAGTGTCGTTTTATCACAAGCTTCAACTGTGTTGCAAAATCACACGAACAGCGCTGATTAGTTGTTCAGTTAAGCCGAAACCCGTTTGACAGAGCTTCAGGATCTCCTTTCAGGGCGTTGTGTTCGTGCGAGTCCCAACTCAATCCTTCAGTTGCTAGAACCGCATTTGAAGCGCTCTGCGAAGCAATCAATTACTTGCGCTCGGGCAAGTTTCCTCGGTTCCTTGTCTCGCAATCATAGCGATACAGCGTTCTCGCCCGTAAAATGCACGGCAGTTGGTGAATCCAGCTGTCTCCGGTGGAGCTAGTTGCCTATACGCTCATAATAATGAGGACTGCTTCAACGTATGACGAAGGGAGTTAAGCGCTAAGCATTTTAGAGCGTCGGCTTGCCTTTGTTTCAACCAACATAAAACGAAAATCAGTAGGTTTCAGTGATTTCTCCACCTCTCGGCTCATTTACTGGTGCAGCAAAAGGTTTTTCCATCAGGCACTGCCATGTATACTCAAGAACAATCTCTTTTCTCTGTGACAGTTACTAATTTGGATGGAATTGGAAGTATTGGAAACTCTTGCGTAGACGGATTTCTTACAAGCAATATATTGTAGAAAAAAATCAAAGCATGATAACATGAGGCGATGTGAAAAAATTAAAATTATTTCATGCATTGTTTTCGTCTGCTAGACTGTCGTCTGCTGTGCCCTGCGAAATACATGCGCAGACGATTCCGCTCTCGTAGCCTGAGTGGCGCAGAGAGCTCCAGTAAAATTGTTAAACATTACTGTTGCGTGATCGATGTGTTCGTATATAGCTCATTGCGCCATTACCTATTCGTTACCGAAGGCACATGACCTCAATCCTCGCTGGTGTCAGTGGCTGGCCGAATTCTGTTTCTCTTCCCCACTGAGTCAGAAGTAAACTGAAGGTGAGGAGGTGATCTCATGTCAAGATGACGGCGTTATTGAAAAGACGCGGCGGACGACAGTTTCCAAGCTCTAAACGGCTGTCGCAGCCAAACAAACAATCTTAAGTGCACTCCTTGCACAATATCATCTTTCTTTGGATTTCTTGCTGTCTTACATGATTTACGATGCCGAGGCACGTTAAACGTGCCAGTAGAGTGTGCCACTAGTGAATTTTAAAGAAATCGCCTGTAGTATCAAAACGGTGAACAATTCCGGAGGTGAGTTAGAGCAAAACACATTTTTCCCAGGCATCTGCCCGCGTACAAGTCATGGTAAGTATTCGGTTTAAGTGACATATCTGAAAGTCAGTGATATCATAGTACTCGTTTGATACGCTCATGCACACACGTTTAAAATGCATACCATTCCAAATATTGCGCAGTGACTGCATGACACAGAAAATGTCTACTCTGTCCTCGTTCATAGCACAATTATTTCCCACACTACGTCATGCTGCTGTAGTTACTACGCAATGCTTTCGATGTGTCCCTCCCCAGAGCAACCGTGTGTCACTGCCCCAGTTTGGTAAAAGCCACCGGCATTCGACATTCCGACACGCTGCAGAATAATTAGTGGTGCGCAAGAACTCCAACCTTCCGAGGCGGAACATTTCTGTATCCTATCTTGTATGATCTGGGAACATTAGGTATCATCGGTGCCTAACTTTCCCTGCGCAAGGTTCTTCTACCCAAACCACGCCACAAACCACGCCATCGCATTGCCGTCATAGACGTCCGCGTAGTAGTATGCGGTTTCAGTCTTATTTTGTTTTTTGTAGCCACTGCAAGCAAGTTACTCAAAGCGAAACATCTTCGCGTTGTTTACCGATGGGGGCGAAATGCGAAAACACCCGTGTGCTTAGATTTAGGTGCACGTTAGAGAACCCCAGGTGGTCAAAATTTCCGGAGTCCTCCACTACGGCGTGCCTCATAATCAGGAAGTGGTTTTGGCACGTAAAACCCCAAATATTATTATTATTATTATTCGCGTTGTTTACCGTGCCCAGCAGTTCTAGACACCACGCGAAACTTGTTGCATTTTGATGTGCATATTTTCCTCACACTGAACTCCGCCTGTAGCGTGTACATTTCAGTGCACGCGAAAGCATCTGTATCATTTACATCAAAGTCTACTGAAACGTTAATGCAGAGGAACACGAAGATGTAGGTGAACGGAGGTTAGACCAAAGAATGATGGCTTCCCAAAGCAAACTTGCCGTTTGCGCCAAGACAAATACAAGGTTAAGATATCTTTTTCCCCGTGTCAGGTATGTTCTGTCCCAAGTTATCTGCAACGCGGTAGGGAAAATGCGGGTCGCATCGAGAGTACAGAGTAAGGTTTCGTGGCGGCGAAGGAGGATTTGTTGAAGCACAAAGAAGGGCAGCGCCGGCTGATTCCCTAGCGAAGCAGCGGGCGTGGTTAATGACTTCGCGCCCGGGACGCACTGCGGGAAGCTCCATTAATCTGCCCTCCGCGAGATGTGGAGGTGAGCCTCGACGACCGAGGCTCATTTATCCCCTAGCTTGTGGGCTGCGGTACACGTGGGAGCAGCATCCGGGGGGGGGGGGGGGGTGGACACCTGAGAGTGGTTATTACGTCAAACTAGATAGTAGATCTCAGACGCATTTGTATCTGTATATCTAGAGAATGTTACTAGAGTAGTCCCGTAGAAATTCTCTGTCCCTAGAGTGCCTACAAGGAGAACACTACATTCGTGACTATAAGGGAACGTTCGTGTGGTTAATTGGTTTACCGAAAGAAAAGATTGCTTGTTGCCATCGTTACGTCTGAACTAACGAAGGCGTGACAGTAGGAGTTGCGCGAAATACAGCCGCCGTGCAGAGGACGCACCAGAAGCAACATAACAGGAAAAGCACTGATTGCCAGTAATTGTCGCCCAATTCGTTGGTCCCCACTTATTCCGTATGATTGTTTTATTTTTTACTTTGGTTCGCCTCTTAAAATATCGGAACCGGTAAATGCGTCCCGTGTACACTTCTTCCCGCGTTAATCCGGTAGCTCCTTGCTTCCATCATGACTTCCTCGCAGACGTCAACATGTATTTCAACGTCCTTGAGAAGATGTCGAAAACGACAAATTCTGTTTGTACTACACTTGTTTACTGATGAAAATAAATTCAACTTCAACTTCAACGTATTAGCCGTGTGATTTCGGTGCGAAAGTTAAAAACAGTCCCATTGACTACAATTAATTTTTTTAGTAATCAAACTATTACGGCAAAATGAACGGAAGTAGAGTTATTCAAGAATACTTTATTAACCTAAACTGATCCACTATTTCTCATTAGTGTCTCTTTAAAATCCTACTCATTGTGCGTTACTGTGTCTCGCATCACATTAAGGGCCAGACAATGAAATCTTCCTTACCTCAGTAAGGAAGCCTTCATTGCAGTGAGGCTACCTTATGTCACTCTGAAAGGTTCGTTACTGAGGCGCCCTCGGTGAAGGCTTCCTTGGTGCTTCCTTGGTACTTCCTCAGCATAAGAAGCCAAACAATGAAATCTTCCTTACCTCACTAAGGAAGCCTTCATTGGGGTGAGGCTACCTTATGTCACTCTGAAAGCTTCATTACTGAGGAGCCCTCGGTGAAGGCTTCCTTGGTGCTTCCTCAGCATAAGGTAGCTCCAAAGCTACCTTCATGCGTCCTTACGCCGCTCCTGGCCCTGAACGAGCGCTTCACCTCACTGCTTAACCACGTGGCATTCGCTTGCGCGTGCGCACTGTCGCCCACTTGTGGAGAAGCGCGAGCACGGTACGTCTTGCCAGGCATGTTCGATTCAGTCACGCGTGCGGCATGCAAGCATTGCTAGGCGTTGCTAGGCGTTGCAAGACGCCGGCGTGCCAGCGTTGCTGGAGCACATCAAGTTTTGCACTCTAATGCGCAACTTTTTTTTTTAACTTTGGTAAAGGAAACTAGAAGAAAGCGTCCACGCTTCTCTATATTAGCTATTCAATTTAAAGATTGTGCGACGATACAACATTTTTTAATAGAATAATGGTGTTCGCGGAAAGATTTGAAGAGATAATCTCGAACCCAGGCACGCGGCAACCGCTCCTTAGGTGAGGACGGGTGAAGGGAGCTTTCAGAGTACGCTTGCTTCCTCCATCGGTCCTTCGCTGTAAGGAGGCCTCACGTAAGGTTAGGAAGCGCTCGAAGGAAAGGAACTAGGGGTGTGCGAATATTTCGAATACGAATCGAATATTTTCCATATTCGAAGCGTATTCGATTCGAGAAATGCATGTTCGGAAATTCACGAATATCCGAGGACGGCCGAATAACGGTGGAAACGGCGAATATTCGGATAGACTGCGAATAATTGAGCAATTAACCAATTGTATGCTTGCTCCGCATTCTCCTAAGAACATGTTTATTAACTGAGAACTTCGCATGATCCGCTCATTATATGTATGCTCTGTTTCAGTCTATCTGCTTCAGGCATTTGAGACATGATCAGTTTCGGTTTTTTTTCACCAAGCTTTATAATTCCAATTATTTTGGAATGCCCCATTGCCTTGAAGGTTGCAAAGGCAACTCAGGGTTGCCTTTGCAACCCTGAGTTGCCATTATCTGTATGCTCTGTTTCAGTCTATCTGCTTCAGGTATTTGAGACATGATCAGTTTCGGTTTCTTTTTCACCAAGCTTTATAATTCCAATTATTTTGGAATGCCCCATTGCCTTGAAGGTTGCAAAGGCAACTCAGGGTTGCCTTTGCAACCCTGAGTTCCCATTATCTGTATGCTCTGTTTCAGTCTATCTGCTTCAGGCATTTGAGACATGATCAGTTTCGGTTTCTTTTTCACCAAGCTTTATAATTCCAATTATTTTTGGAATGCCCCATTGCCTTGAAGGTTGCAAAGGCAACTCAGGGTTTGCTAACATCGATTCAAAATGTATCAAGGCTCTTTGTGCGGAGTGGAAATTTGATGAAGTGGCCAGCCTAGGCATGTTTTTTGATCCGCGCTTTGTGGCCACAGTTCATCAGGCATCTGGTCAGATGATCTGGCTGAAAAACCTTGTGACAAGGGAGCTCCAGGAAGCTGTCGTGGAACACCGTGTGGACACCGCCGTGCCAGCGTCGACTTCGTGTCCACTGGTGGCATCGAGTGTATGGAATGCTTTTGACGATCTAGTGATGAACAAAGAGAATACACATTTGGCATCTGCCCCTGAGAGGGAAGTTACAGACTACGCGCAAAAGCCTCTTCTGGAAAGGGGCATGAATCCTTGTGAGTGGTGGCAGTCCATTGGCCGCTTCAGGTACCCGCTTTTAAGTGCACTCGCCCGGAAGTACTTGGCGATCCCTGCCACTTCAGTTCCTAGTGAAAGAGTCTTTTCTACCGGTAGAAATGTGACAGTGCATAGAGAGCGTTTACTTTCTGGCCATATTGAGCAGTTAATTTTCCTTCACGACAATCTGTAACAAGCGTTTTACCTGACTGAGGGCATTACCTGAGTCCATTATCTATAATTGAGTACCTCTTTAATTTGAAGCAACCTTGTAAAATGCAATGTTATTTTTAAAAGGGTAATAAAGCTATTGTTACCTCTCTTGCAATTTTTTAATACTACACATGTATTCGATATTCGATTCGATATTCGAAGAGAGTTCTTCGCCTTATTCGTATTCGATTCGTAATCGAAAATTTCAATATTCGCACACCCCTAAAAGGAACGTTTTATTGTTTGGGCCAAGCTACCTTCATGCGTCCTTACGCCGCTCCTGGCCCTGAACGAGCGCTTCGCCTCACTGCTTAACCACGTGACGTTTGCTTGCGCGTGCGTGCTGTCGCCCACCTTCGGAGGAGCGCGAGCACGGTACGTTTTGCCAGGCACGTTCGTTTCAGTCACGCGTGCGGCATGGAAGCGTTGCTAGGCGTTGCACGACGCCGGCGTGCCAGCGTTGCTGGAGCACATCACGTTTCGCACTGTAATGCACTGCTTCTTTAGATTTAGTAAACAAAACTAAAAAATAGCGTCCACGCTTCTCTATATTAGCTCATCAACTTAGAGATTGTGCGACGATACAACCTTTTTTATTGAATAGGGGTGTTCTGGTGTTCGCCTAAAGCTTTTAAGAGATAATCTCGAATGCAGGCATGGCGGCAACCGCTCCTTACGTGAGGACGGGTGAAAGTAGCTTTCAGAGTATGCTTGCTTCCTCCATCGGTCCTTCGCTGTAAGGAGGCCTCACGTAAGGTTAGGAAGCGCTCGAAGGAAAGGAACGTTTCATTGTTTGGGCCTAAGCGTACGCTGATATCTGCGCACGCAGGGATCTGTCAGCATTATAACTAAGAAACTAAACTCGAGAACGTCAATTTCAAATGAAAATATCTATTTGAAGCACCCAATGTTCGCGTTTCCTGTATGTTTTATTATGATAGACCACGCCCGCTTATCTAGATTTATTGCTGCCCGTTATACTTATTGAATTGTGTCCCCTGCGACGGGTCTCTACTATTTGCGTATTCGCCAGCTTCCCTGACAACAGACTCTGAAATAATTTGTGTTCACTGAGACAAAGTTATTTTGACTGCTTTTCCAATATTGTTTTTTTATGCTTAGGTATGCTTAAATTGCTGTATTCCACTCGAATACTTATTCCGACAGTTATATTACGAACTAGACGGGCTCCATGAAATTGCAAGGTGATTTTTTTTCTTGATACATTCGGACACAAGGTACGTTGTTAAAGAAATAACCTTGTTTTCAAAATATTTATTACCCAAGGAAGAAGCAGAACAAGCGCAACTAAAAGAACAGTCGAGTTCGTCCAGTGAAGCTTCCGTTATTGAAGGCTATGACACAGGAAAGAGTCAGATTAAACGAGTGCACTTTCTTGCGCCTTTCTCGAAGCACGCCTCGTAATTGAGGCATTACCGCTGCCCAAACTCCAGTCGTTTGATGGGGAAAGTTCTGTCCTGGGCTTTCCTAACTTAAACGCAAGGAATTCTCAGAATGCGTTTTCTATACACTTGCGCACTAGTTCAGTAAGAAACATATTAAAGAGAAGGAAGTGAGCAATGCGCGAAGGCTTTACGGCTGTATCGGCACAAAGAAAAACCACAAGCAAACATATGGTATCGCGAAGACCAGTATTCAATTCTTAGTGTAAAATATGTCTTGTACATTGCTTTTATTCTGAAGTGTCTAGCACCACGAGTGTACTTCTTGAGTAAAGTGCAATGCGCCTCGCCCAATTTTTCAGGCTATAGAGCTGACTTCACCTAGGTGGAATGACATTTGCTTAGTCTCTCGCCTATGCCTCCGGATATATCGGCTCCTGAACGTAGGTGCCACAAAGCTGAAAGTTATTAGAGCGACTCAATGGGGAGCTCCAGGTTTCCAATTTTGTCGTGGCACAGAAGGCGAATAAAGTTTTTACTGTTGAGAATGTCTACCCTCATATTTATGAAAAAAAGGCGCAAAGGCTAAGCATAGATTAGAGGCTCGGCGCAAAACCTTGCGTATTAGTAATACTTCTGACGTTGAAAATTTCTTTAAAGGGAATTACATATCTGGATTCCTATTATTTTACCTCTTAATTAAAAGCGGATAATCCTGTCATTTAGTTCACTCCGAACTTTTGGTGGCCCAGTCAACTCAACAAACCCGGATATCACGATTTACTAACCTGAATGTCTCCTCGAATGAAGAATATGATGTTGAGGAATCACTAACAAAAGGTATGCGGATCTGACGCTGCATCTTGGGATCTGTGCGGAGGGACGCTTTTGATAACTGGTTAATCAAATGCTGTAAAAAGTTTGCCCATTTCCTTCCTCCGTGTTTTGGAGTAAAGGAAAAAAGGAAACTGGGGTGCGCGCACTTGTGCTCTCACGCACCCGTTCTGCGTGACGTCAATCACGTGGCGACGACGCCAGAGAGGTAGTTGGCACCAACACGGTGGAATTACACGTGTGGTTTTGGCCTGGTAGTTGGAGCCCCGGGCTGTTGTGCTAAGGAGCTGAGGTTCAGTCCCACCATCGGGCTTATATTTTTTTTTCGATGCTTTTTCAGACGAGACAGCAGCAGCACCCAGCCGCCACGATCACAAGAGCCCGGGACACGGTACGATAGGAAACTGGAGCGCGAAGGGGTCTAACAAAGGCATTACTTACAGAGGGGCTCGTAGGAGCCTGTATTCCACTGAAATGCTCTCAGTGCCAATTAAGACGCAATTCAGAGTCAGAACAATACCAGGACCCGAGAGCTCCAGCCGCGTGGCATGCTCAGACCGTTACACGATACAGACCGTCAGGTTGTATAAGGACTTCGAGTTATTTCATTAAAAAGGCCTTCACTGCGGCCCTTTCTGTTTTTCTCTCTGCCCCAGTGACCTCCCCCTTTTCTTTAGGTTTCCAAGACATAATAAAATTGATTGATTGATTGATTGATTGATTGATTGATTTATTGATTGATTGATTGATTGATTGATTGATTGATTGATTGATTGATTGATTGATTTGTGGTTGAAATAAGCCCATAAAATCGTTCGCAACACAAAAGTGGCGTAGCCACTGGCCCCCGTGGTGGAAATGCAGTGATGCCACGGTCTATACAACCCTTCTATTCGTTGGTTTGGATCTTACAATTCAGACGCAAAAGCACGTCCAATAAAAATAAGAGATAATAGAGCGCGAACAAAGCCAAGCGGGAAATAACAGAGGTCAGCATATAGACAATATAGCAATACACCATACGAAAACAACTGCAGAAGCTTTGCTTCCGTACGAACATTGCGCGGAAAATCAGCGGGTTGGATAAGAGTTCCCCTACTATAAGCAGCGATTTCGATCGCGTCTACACAGAAAGCATCGAGTGGAACCGCTCCTGCCACCCGCACACAAGGGTGGTCGCGGTGTGCAACGCGAACCGCCGTCCCCGTGGAAATGAACCTGAGTACTGTCGTCGCTTGGGGGCAGCATTATTGTGGCGGCCCACAGGACGCGCGTGAAATTGTTCCAATCACACTAATGGTACGCGACTGCCTCAGCACTCCGACGCAGTGCTTTCCTTTGCGCTTAGCATGTGTGAGTAGTTGGTGCATTGACTTGTACTAGCTGGAGTCAATAGACAGACTCGTCAGTAGACAGCGGCAATACGGTATTAACCTGTTTAACCTATCACGTTTGGCGCCACATTCGTGGTGTTCTTTTGCTTCTTCGTTTCTCATGTGATAACGAAATGGGACCATAACGATAAACCTCGCGTAACGAATTAGGGGAAATTCCCTTGACATCCCGACAGATATTTATAGCGAAGTACAAGCAATAATGGACACAAAGTAATTCCGGCTCGCATGCACTCCCCTTCAACTTCGTTATAACGAAGTTTTTACTTAGTCTGCTTGTCAACAAAAAAATGACGCCTGCCAAAGAGTGGAAGGAAATTTGTCTCCGAGCCAGCTTCGAATTCGTGGCTCCTTCCATTGTGACCTAGATGTTGTAACTTGCCAGTTTCTGCTTCTTTATTTACAGACTTTGGACAAGTACACTAAACAGTACTGCCATCATGTGATAGCATTTCCTTCTCAACCACTAACCTTCTATCGTGTAAATAGCTTACAAAAGTATTGTTTTAGCTGTACCATTAATTTAGTGACAGTCAGTCGCCATAACTCTGTTTGTGGAATGCCACGTCTAGTTTACACTCGTCTTAATAAAATGTGCGCATCGTAGTCGTGCTCTTAAATTGCAATCCCTTATAGCCATGTGGTTTCCCCGAGTATCCCGGAGGTCAACAAGAAAACACGTGTCATACGTCAGACCTACGTGTCCTGTAGTTAGATAGCGAATGCCATATATCTCAGCAGTAATTACTTTCATGCGGTAGCATTCTACAGGCGAAATTGGGTGCTTCGGGAATGGGATATGAGCTATTGCGCAAAAAAAAATACACTTCACCTTCACCTCGACGTTGTTTAGAGGGCGGAAAGCATGTCCCGCGTTAATAACAACGCCGCCGGATTGGAGAAGGTTTTGGAATGTGTCCGGTTTAATAGAGGAGATCGAATGCCGAGGGTGTACAGGGAATTATAGCAGCGTTCATTGCTTCCAGCACAACGTCAGCGCTGCTTGGTACGCACCGTCGCGCCCCAAAGAAAGTCGGGTCTGAAAAGCACGATTTAGCAGTGTCAGGGCTCATTCACACCGGCGACTTGAGGAGGTCACGCGACCATTTGCGACTCGCAATCAAAAAACGACCGAAGGCAACTGATGTTCACACCGGCAAGCCCAGCTGAGCGCGACCCGCAAGTCGCAATCCCGGAGATTATCGTTCTGAGCGCGAACTCTCGGAATCTACGCGGAATTTGAATGCGACGCTGGAGGAGGCCGGATGTAGACACACGAAAGATCACTTCCGGTGCGCCGCTGATTGGTTTATCAGTTTTGCGACCATGGTTGCGCGACTGAAAAATCGCGCAGAGAGCGACTGGCCCAAAATGGTCGCTTTTCAAGAAAGGCGACCGTTTGCGACCATTTGCGACTGGTCGCTTTGCGACCAACTTGGTCGCGCGACCACTGTCAGTCGCCGGTGTGAATGAGCCCTCAGAAGCAATGTGACTTGCAAGTGATTTTCATCACTGCCGATGTTACGTTGCCTCGATAGCAGCACCTGCGCGAGAAGCGGTACTCTCGGGATACCCTAGCATAGATGCAAGGATGGATAGATGCTATGAGCGTCGCCTTTGAAACGGGGCGGTGGGTTGCGCCACCAAACTCTTTCCCCTTGTTGTACCTAATGCCAGAACTACCTTATTTATTTGCGAACAAAACATTCCCTGCACCAGATTGACTGAACCATTTCTGGGAACGTTGTTTTTAAAGAGTAAGAATCCGTTGTCTGTGGTTTCCCCAATTTTCCCCCATCAAATCTGCAATTGGCCTGTACTAATCTCTGTTGCGGAAATGTTTACTTTCCCCCTGCTATCCCTGAATCCAAGAGTTTCAAGAAGGCCAGCGGAGCCTGAATCGACAGCTGGGTAGATATTCTTATAAAGCCATGTTCTATTGTTTTCCTAGTTTTACCGCAGCAAGCACATGCTTCTTCTTCCTTCGTGTACCTCCCATTCTATCTGCGCGTTTCAAGGCATCGTGATCTCGCTTCGAAAAGTAATGAGCTTCCCTTTGAGCTATCATAAATTGCTTTCGTCTTTATTTCGTTTTTACTACTTAGGTATATAGTTACTCATACCCGGTTTATTTTCCACTGCCAGGACCAAGGAGATTCTCTCACCCTCTCTGACATTGCGTTTAGTGCTCTTTGTTGACATGTCGCTTATTAAACTGGTCGCGTACTTGCTAGTAAGCTTCCTAGTTTATTTCCATCACTGCGAGTCAATATTTTTCCTGTATAAATGCTGGCACACTCTCGGCAGCCCATTTCCTTTTTTCCATATTCCTCTTTCGTCCTTTAAAATCAATGTTACTCTGAGCTTCTCTCACTTCAAAACTTGTCCAGGTCGTATCACCCTTCACAGCTTCACTAGTAGTCTTCCCGTGAGCGCCCACTCCGACGCGTCCCAAGGATCTTTGTCTGCCATCGGGTCTTAATATAGTACCTCGGACTTCAAGCGAACAAAAATATTTCCAAATTGAAGTCCTGGAGCTATTACATATTTACGCACACCCCAGAGCACCTCGTAGCTATTGTATACCCATAACTCTCTGTGGTTCAAGTATGGCGGCATTTATCTTCCCCTTTGCTATTAGTTGTTTCCCCTGTGTTTCGATTGACCTATCACCCTCGTTTCTCCAAACACCAAAGTATTTGTATTCTCTTACCAGTGGTATTTCCTGGCCCTGCATTCACACTGTCTATTCATTGTTTTCATTGAAAACAATAGCACATGATTTTTAACGCTAAATTTCAATCCTAAATTCTCATCGCTCTGTCTATAGATATTATCCAGCCATTGCATATCACTTTGCCTGTATGGAAGTAATACAATGTCGTCCGCATAAAACAAACCTGGTAGCTACTGTTCTATTATCACTTCCGCGTGTTTCCATGAAATATTACACCCGGTATTGATTCCTTCTAACGCGATTTACACCTTTACCGTATCCATCTAAAAGAATAGCGGAGATAAAGGGCATCCCTGCCTCAGTCCCTTGTTGACATCAACTTTCTCCTCACTCCTCATCCCATCCCATCCTCATCCAGCTCTGGCCTTCCTCCGTCGTGTTCATTGTGTCATTGTGATGTCATCGTCACGCTGAGTTATTCTCAACGGGCCAGTTATATCCGCTTTGGGTAGCCGTGGCACCTGAGGAGCTTCTGTCAAATGTGCCAACGGGGAAATCGTTTTCTGGGCACCGACTACTTCGATGTTGAAATGCTTGTTGCATTTGATAAAAAAAAATAATGAAGCTACTGATTGCACAAGTAGATATTTACTTGGGCGACGAATTTTCTTGACACAAGAAAAGTGTTTGAATACTCAAAGAAAAAAGTAAGTAAAGTATCAAGGTTTCAACTCTGTATTTCAGCAGTAAAAAAAGGAAACCGTCAAATTTGACCGAAGGGCGAAATGCTTAAAGTTATAGAAAAGTTTAGCTTTACACCTAAATTATTCGGAAGGTGTTCCAACTGTACGCAGCTGCGTCTATACGTCTATATGTCTAGACGCGGGTCCCCTTAAATTTGTGGCACCATCAAATGCTTAAGCACGCACCGTGTAGGACTTCTGATGGCATCACGCAGGGATCACTATAAGCTGCCCGTATTGAGCGGTGCCGATGATACTGCATCCCATTTATATTGTGAGCACTAATATTTCATATAGAATAGATGCACTGTGAATGAAATGTGCAATGACATTAGCTTGCGCGCTGCAATTCTCAAACTCTCAAGAATAGTCCTGTCAAGAACATCAGAAATGATTTGAGCAATCTTGGGGGTCGAATAGTGTATCCTCGCACATGCGGCATAGATAAACATAAAGCATACACATGCCTAAACATAAACGCAACATAACGGACTGCGCCGCGGTTACATAGCGGTTGTGGTGTTGCGCCGCTGAGCGCGAGGTCGTGGGGTCAAATCCCGACCGCGGAGGTAACGTCTCGATGGGGTTCAAATGCAAAAACTTTGCTTGTCCCGTGCATTGGGAACACGTCAAAGATATCCTAGTGGTCAAAATTATTCTGGGGTACCCCACTATGGCGTGCCTCATAATCAAGTCGTTGTTTTGGCGCACAAAAGCCCAGTATTCAATTCAAATAAACATAACGGTGATTGCGACGCCAACAGTAACAATTCAAACTTTTGTGTCTTTACCAATTGACATCTCAATAAAAAAGGTATCGTGATTCTGTGAACTGGGGTCTTTCCTTGGGCATTCTAAGTTCCAATTTGATTACTTTTACAGCTTTCTGTGATACACCACTCTTTTGGCTGCTTCAAATGCTATGACACATTTATTTACAGAACAGCAATATTTCTTTTTCTTTCTAAGTTATGAATTGATAAACTTCATGCTCCTTCATTTTTGTAGTTACCCATAATATGCAAATGCTGTGAAAAAACATGCGGAGCTCCAAATTATAATTGTGCTTGATACGGGTGCTAGGCATATTCTTTTTCTCCTCAGTTATGCAAATTTTATTCACATTGGTTACACGATGATCAAATGAGCGTATTTCTGCCTTTTTACAGTTGTGTAAATAAGGAAAGCAATGTTGACACCGATATAAAGCTTGCTCTTTGGTCTTTGCTTTTATTGGTGCTCTGCAGTAAAATTACCGGAAGAGGTGCGTATAGATCAATAAAAAGTGAGGGAAAGTGTGACTGTGATATTGCCATTCCCCTAATGTAACAAAACGTCGCATATGTATTCGCTAGGCACGCGCATACAAACAGTCGAGTCTTTTCGATCGTGTCATTTTGATCTCAACCACAAGGGTGTATAGAAAAGACTTTTGGCTAGCCACAAATCAATAGCATTCTCACTGCTCTTGTTCAATAACAAAATGTGAGGCCGTCAAACTGTACTACGGCAGTTTCTAAAACCAATAAATGAGCAGATTCCTTTATGGCGTATTTGTTCTGTGAAACGTTCTACAAGCGCCGAGTCGCTATACTTCATGTGGGCCACTTTGAAATGGCGGCCATAACTTCAGAAAGAACCACAGAGAAATATCCGTATACTTTCTTTGTAGCAGGTTCTGAATACTTGTCGAAGCCATTGTGCAATATCCAAAAAAGCGGCCACTCGAAACCGCTGAACTGTTTTTCTTCAAGTGACAATAAAATACACTTCACTCACTCGATATAGTGCGAACAACCCCCTACAGCATATCCCAATTCGTTGTAAATACTTTCTGACGCCAAATGGCAGGCACATGGTGTGTTCTACACCGCGCCCTACAGATGATTTGGTATCCGAGTTTAAGAATGTTTGTTGCTTCGCCCTTTCTCTTGCATTTCATTCAGAATTTAGGCTGCCAGGGCATACGCACAAGTATCGAAAACGTGGCCAGAGAAGAAACTAAAGTTGAGTGCACTCTTTACGCTGACACCTGCTGTGAACCAAATGCATTGAAGTACACCTCATGGCACTGCGACGCATCGAACTGCACATGCGTGTTTTACGTCGTATACAAACACTACCAAATCTTAACAAAGAGTTCCTATGAATGCTTGAAAATGGTCTTTTGGCTGCAGGCGAAGAAGGGGCTATGCCGTATGGAAGAAGGTAGCCATGATTTTCACCAAACATGAAAGGGTACCATCTCAAAACAGCTTGCAGAAGAGCTAAATGGTGATTCACTCAAATAAAGAAGCATCCTAATAAGTACAAAGGGTGAGAAAGTATTTTTTGTGGCGAGTTGCAGTACTCTGTGATAGCTTAAGACACGTTTAATTAACCCCTTTTAAGCAGCAGCTGTGAAAATAAGGTGCTATATTTGTTATATTTAAATATCGGCTTTTGACAGATCTGGGAGCTTTATTTAAGCAACAGTGTTGCCTTCAACGGCATTGTCGATAAACTTGGTCGTTTGCATTCTTATGGTAATCAACAAAGCAGTCAACGGATGAAGCGAAGCTAATTGTGACCGAACTCTTGCTTCCGCGATTCGGGCAATGCTTTGAACCACAGTGAGCTGCGACAGTCAACAACAGCATTTCGCTGTCGTTATTTTCCGTTTCCAGGAAAGGTACCAGCACGAAACCAGGACACAAAAGCTGGGAAGCTTTCAGAAAAAGAAAGAAATAAACCTGTTCAGCAGGAAAATATTGAAGTTCCCCAATGTGGCTTCGGTACAAGGGGCAAGCTACATGGAGCTTCGTTCCAGGGCAACCGGGCACATAATTAAGGCGTCCCCCCAAAACTGTTCCGAGTGCCTTTGGGCAACTGTTGATTGTTCCCGTAGCATTGCTTCCAGTGAAGCACGTGCCTTTTCGCAGAATACGCTCATGTAAACCGTTTGCATGGTCGACCGGGAACCGTTTCTTGCACCCCGAGGCACTCCTCGAAGCGAACAATTGAAAAGTCCCTGGCCGGCTCACTCGGGATGATTGAAAAAAAAAGCAAGAAGAAAACAACACTGGAGCAGCGATGGTGGCCACTTTTATACCACCTGCCTGGCTTTATCTGTCGGTACAAAAATATGCGCTGCTTTGTCAGCAAGAGCTCAGGGCGCCCGTACTGTTCTCCATTGTCGTCAGCCATCAGTCGAGATAACTAACCGTTCATACTTGTTTATTTCAAGACAGAACGGAGGGAAAAAATAGAAGTCATCGTCAGACACCAGCACGCGAGTGAGTTCATCTTGTTAGCGCAGCTTTTGACAGACAAATGAAAAGCCTTTTTGCCTTTTCCGCTTGAAGCACGTGTCCACCATTCAGCGACACCAAAGCGCTAGTGTGTTTGCCATCCCATATTTGCGAACGAGTGATCCTGCGAAGTTTCATTTCCTTTTTTTTTTTTTTGTTCCCTCTCGGTCATTAACTAAAATTATTGGTAAAGTGCGCTGCATCGTTCTAAGGATTGGATTACTAAAAGAAAGGACGAAATCTGTAACGGTGTTACGGACCTCACGTTAATGCTTAAAACTATCGAATGTGCCTTACAGCGCAATTAATAACTACTGCTTTCTTTTTCCTTCCTGTATCAAAGCTGCTAAACCTTTGGAAGCATGTTAGCAAGAACGTATACCATTTTTTCTGTTTTCACTAGATAACCAGTTTAATGCAGGAAATTATACATTTTATTAGGCTGGCAAACTCGATAACGCGTCAAGAAGCGCTTCGTCCACTGGGAATTCCTCGAATATACCTGCCGTCACAACAATTTCATGTAACTTTTGCAACAAAATGTTTGTATTATCGTTACTACGAGCGGGGATAAAAGAAAATTTAGATGTTTGATCCTTCTTTCATAGGAATCTTTAGAACACGAAAGTGAAACGTGCCTTCTCAGAAGCACGTTTCACGCATGTTTAAGGCACGCGAATAATTAGGTTGCAAGTTGCCATCAGCGACACCACACCATTGCGTAGGGACCCTAGACAATTGCTACGCAAGCGAACGTTGTCGAATGACTCGCGACCGGGAAACATCGCCCGGAGACACTGCATTGCACGCAACGGAGCGCTGCGCAAGTCCGTCCTTAACCACAGGCGTTCCCAAACCGCACGAGTGAAAGCGAACTGGTTGTTAGTTAATCGTTTCGTGAACTCATGCTCCACTGCAGCGAAAAGCGCACTATTTGAGGGTCGGCGACCGCATTGCAGGTTTTCTTGGCGCGCGGCGTCCTTTACGCGCGCGGCGTCCTGCTGCCGAGTCGCTTAGGCGGAGGTACGAGCATTTTGGTCCGACTCCGTAAATAGTGTCTAGGGCCGCCAGTGGAACTGCGACGCGCTTAGTTTCGGGAAGGCGGGTGCCCGTTCGCAGCGTTCGTCGCGAAAGCGCGAAGGCGTTCTGCTACACGCTGGCGTGTCCCGTGCCGGACCAAAGCGTCAAAAACATAAGGGACCCGGTCCCCACTAACCTCAAACATCGCCGCAAAGTCGTATGGTGCCCCGGCCGCGTCGGCCTTCCGGGCAACGAGCGAGCCAACGACGTTGCTCGAGAACTTTCCAAACGAGCGGGGCAGGTGATCGCACTTTCACACACTCATGTTCCCACTTCTAGCGTATCAGAGACTCGACCGACAGACATTCGGTCCACTTCAAAAGTCACTCAACAGTAGGGAAGCCAACGATCTCCGTAAAATACAAATGAACATTTTCCCTAATCTTAAGTTACTGAACAAAATGTTTCCCGATACATGCGCTGCCGAGAGCCGTTGGTGTGCTAGAAAGCCAAGTCTGTTTCATATCTCATGGGACTGTCCCAACAAGCCCGTCGAGGTAGGCAAACACCTACACATATACACCCTTAATGAGGAGCGGGGCGAGGTACTACTCGCCAGCTCGGATCCAGGAGAGCAAGCAACCAGCCCTCATCTAACTGGTGCGGCGGGCAGCAAAGGCCAGCGGAGCCCTGAACTGAGGGCTCCGCTGGCCACATCGACTCCGACTTCTTTCGGCAGATAAAGTTTAATGAACGAATGAGATTCTCCTGTCGACGCCGCTGCCTCTATGCGCCGCTTACCACAGCAGTCTTCTTGGTTGGTGCCATCGCAAACGAAGCAGTAGTCGGTGTGTAAGCTAGCACTGCAAAGGCTTCAATATCGGGCTTGTGTGCTAGAGGTCCTGCGTTCGAATACTTCCTTCGGACAATAATAATAATGTTCATTTGTTTACTCATTACGTGGTACCTTGTTGAAAATGACGAGCTTACAGTCACAAAGTTCCTTGAATCCAGCTGGACGAAGTTTAGGCAAATGGATGTACCTCCAATAATTCCCACGCTCGCTGAACCGCACCGCTTGCAGAGCCCGAAAAACTAGCGCCAGAGAGACCTCTTCCAATTATTCTATGAAACTATACGGTTAAGACAGCGTTTGCGCTAACTTCGCATCCGTTACAGGAAGTTGATAGTGGACACCGGCATAAAACAACTCTCATGTTAAAAAAAAAGGATAAAAGACGTCTCGACATAAAAGTGCACCACAATGACGAGAATTCAAAGGTTTATGAAGTGCATTCAATGTATCGCTATTTCGCTGTGTATACGCCTATTATCGCTTTACAGCAGAGCTGTTTATGGCTAGGCTGTCGTGCACGCCTCGAGTGCGGGTGAAAAAACCGTGGGCCTATCCCGAAGATGGCGCAGGCGGAGTCAACCTTCGTGAACTAAGCTGCGGAGCTGGTTACGGCGAGGCACAGCGGCGAGGCCGACGGCGACGCGAAACGGGGCAACGGACGCCGAAGAGCTGCGCTCTACAATAATATACGAGGTGTGACGGCAATACAAGTTCCTGACAATCGTTCGAAACTTCAAAAAAATAAAACCTATTTTGCGCGCCAAACCACACGCTATGTTTCACTGACCACACAGCTCAAGATAATAGCATTGCATACTGAGATAAGCCACTCATCCAGGCATTCATATGTGCATCTTAATTTGAAACTCATACTTTATATAAATGACGCCTCATGTGAACCTCCCCAAGATGCTTACTGCGTCTCCTTTCATGCGTTCAGGACACGCGTCATATAAATCAAGTCAACCGTGCTCCTTGAAGTTACGTTGTCAGTCTGAATAGGGGGGTTAAATTGAAACGCGCTTGACTTGTCTATGATACCTGTCGTGAAAGCGCGAATGGAAACACAATGAGCGTCTTGGGCTAGTTCCCGCTAGGCGTCATTTTGATGAAGTCAACCATGGGTTTCAAGTTAAAATGCATTTTTGGATACAGGGATTGAGCACTTTGTTAGTAAAGTCGACGAGTTTGTATGTTGCGAAATCAGTTCTACATCAGCCCGCAAGAAGGACAATTTCTGGCAGATGTCATTCTTTTTTCCTTTCCAGTTGTACGTAATTAACATTACTAGAACAATCCATGTTCCCTCCTCAGGATTTCTGTTTTTCAGAGTACTGAATATTCATGTTTCGCACGCACGAATAACTGAGCTCCAACCTTAAAAATTACAGTATTTTTTTCAGAAGTTTCCTATGAATGTATGTCAATCAGAATACAAAAACTAACAAAATAATTTGTTTAATAACTGCCCCTACTGGCTAAACATCACGAATCAGTAGCCAAGCTAGTTTCATAACTACAGGACGCTAACCAAACAACGACAAGATTTGTTTCCATAATGTAAACATCGTCTTGGCTACCTTGTTAGGGAACATCGTAAGGTTCTGCCGTACTCCTTTTCTCTCTACACTTTTTTTTAAGCACGCACACAAAAGTGCAAAGCACACTCCGGGTGGTCAATAATATATGGAGAAGTAAGACGAAGCGCTCGCTGCAGACAGAAAAACGAAATCGAACGGTGCGCGGCCGGCAGAGGAATGCCACCCCCCCTCTCCTCATCCTACCACGTGACTCATTTTTATTCCCAGGAACTGCAGCGTCCGACACTACTGCCGTATAGTGCTCTTTCCTGCCGGACTCCCTCGACGTCAGCAGCAGAACCTCGTGGGAGTGGGTCGGTTCTGGGAGTGGGTCGGCGTACGACGGAGGAGGCCTCAAACCACAGATGGATGTTCCTTCTTCCGCTTGTTTCTTCCGTTTTGGATGGGGCTCTATCCCTCGAGGCTCAAGAACTCAAGAAACCGCGGAAAGAAAAAAAGAAATGATTCAGCAATGGGGCATATCTGGGACAGGGAGAGGGAGATGAGGAGGGGAGGGGGTGGCGAGAAGGAGAATCCCGCACGTGGAGCGAAATTCAATTTCTCCCTCGAGGAAAACAGTAGGACAGGTTAGATCGTGAGCTGCACCCCTTGCCAACAGCTTTGTGCGGCTGCTGATGCTGCCAATACCAGTGCAACGGCTATACTTGAGTTCAAGAGGAAGTGCGTATTGCAGTTTACATTTCACTTTGCTGCTCTTGCCAATGCAAAAACTTCGGCAGGATACTCGCAGTCTCTTGCGCTGGAGACCACTTAAGTTCGTTCTTAGATTCAACTTTACCTTTCTTCATTATTCCGAGTTTCAGTGATTGAAAAAAAATGGTGACTGAGAGCGGAGGGAGTTCCGAAGATACAAAGCTTATCCGTGAAATTGATGTATTGCATTCGGGAAGAGATACAGCGCAATAAAAAAAACACTTCAAACTCAGAAATAATTACCTATGCAAAGCCTTCCGTCCGTGCGCAGTTTCGCCGAACTCAAAGCTACAGAGGATGTAGAGTCCAGTCTGCCCACTGCATGGATTTGAAAGCGTGCTGCTGCATTCTGCCGGTCCTTCAATATTTAACTACATTTTGCATGTTACTAGATTTGAGTTGGAAGCGCTTTGTGTAACACATGTTATTCACGTGTGCGTCGATGTGCTGGAAAGTTTCGATTATTCTGCTGCTCACCTTTTCTATCCCGGCGCGCTGGCTTAGGAGCTATGGTGTTGCCCTGCTAAACACAAGGTCGCGGGATGAAATCCAGGCCGCGGCAGCGACGTGTCGATGTACGCGAAACGCAAAAAAAAAAAAAAAAGAGAACGCCCGTGTTCTGTGCATTTTGTGGTTTCGGTGCACGTTGAAGATCCCCTGGCGATCAAAATTAATCCGGTGTCCCCCACTACGGCGGGCTTTATAATCAAAATCTGCGTGTTGGCACGTAAAACCTTCGAATTAGATTCATCTTTGCTACCTCCTTCAGCGAAGGCCCTTAAGGCTAACATAAAGAAATAAGATAAATTTTTGCTAATGAAAAAAACAAATAGCGAAACAGACCGGACGGAGAGCACGGCGAGACATCATGACCTTTAACTTGCAACTGAACATCACGCGCTGGCAAACCGTCACATTATGTTAAAACTTCACGCATGCATACGTTACGCATTTTCGCACAGATTTTGATTATGTTAGTACCATGTAGTAGACGTGACTATTGCATCTATCAGCAGGAGATGTTCGGTAACACACACTTCGCGAAAGGTGAACGACAGGAGAATAAGCAAATTTTCTTGCGTGCTTCTTTCTTTATTTTTTACTTTTTTTCCGCTGTAGTTACACCTTGAAGACGGCAGACCTAACATCAGAGGTTATTGATGCCATAGCGTCAAAGCGTGTACTTGCCGCCTCGCAAGATAGACTATTTCTTGTTTGTCGAAATCACGGAAGGTGCACCTTCACACCACTCACAACCTAGCTTTTGCATTCTAGCCACCGTGAATATTTTCCGCTGTCGTCTTTAATCAGCGCGTTGTAATAAAGACAGACAGACAGACAATGAACTTTAATGTTGTAATAAAGATTCGTGAGTTTCTTGATAACGGGGGCGACAACCACAAGACTTACAGTGCGACGGCATACGTTATTCACCATTCGTGGCCGAGAAGGCGACACGTTCCCTTAGCCTGCAGTCGTTCAATCAACGGCTTGTCTGACGGACGTGTACCCGGCCAAATGTTATTAGGACGCAATAATCCACGCCAGTGGTACATACCACTCACTGCTTTGACGTGCTCACTCGGGTCTTGTCGTACTTTTTTTGGTGCGTTTGGCTATGCGCCTGCAGGGGCTTTTATGCTTTGCATATTGCAATCACTCAGTTCAGCCCTTGGGCGCGGCCGGGCAGCCACCCTAGAGGGTATGAGCCATTGTTCATTGCTGCGCGTCTCATATGTGGGTCTATTCTCTTTTAAGTTTGCCATGTGTGTTATTAGGTTCCTTCTATTTTTATGCGTTGCATATTGCAATCACTCAGTTCAGCCTTTTGGCGCGGCCGGGCAGCCACCATTGACCTTTAGCGCAACCACGTGACGTGATGTCACGACAGCCGGAGGAAAAGCTGGGCCCCAACTCGCGCAATATGCAACGCATTCTTGGCTTAACCAAGCTAAGCCTGGCAATTTTTTAACTTGCACAGCGCAGACAGAAAGAAAGCTCCATGTACACCAAATTTCCCTCGAGCCCGCTTCATGTTGTGCAAGATTCGATGCATATGCATCTCAGTGCGCCAGGCTTGTTCCACCTAGCGACCGCAATACAGCCGTTAGAGCTCGTAGGTTGCGTTTTGTCTGCCGTGTTTAACGAATACTTGGACATAACTCTAAGTATGGCTGCCGGGAAACTAGAAATCATTAAGTGGCCCCCGTGCTCAAGAGGACGTTTTAGGTCGGCTGCTCCTATTCGAACACATGGTAACGGAAAAATCGTTTTTCTCCACGACCGCTGTAGTAATGTTGATTAGGATAGTTGCATTTAAAATGAAAAGTTCAAATCTTATAGAGCGTAAAAAAGCAGGGCTTTTTTTTCATTTAGCTCTCAGTTTTATTTTTTTATATTGTTACAATGAGTGTCGATAATACTACAGTTAGCTTAGCAGAAATTTAGGGACGATCGATGTTGTTGAGGACGTCCTTATTTACAAGCTCCGATGGGAAAAGTAGGCTGAGAACGTTAATCCAAATAATATACGCCTGTGCCGCAGGCTCAGCACTGACCACAGCGTGCACTGCTTCGGATATCCCAAAGCAATTTTTTCTAAATGCGGCCTCTCGGCGGCATATAATTTTCTCCCGATGGCCCCCCACATGGCATCCCGTCCACCTACGAACCTACCAACGCTACAGTGATACATACCTTCGAACGATAGGAATTCATTCCTCCGCGTGGGCATTAGGGACTCAGCGTGCTACAGCATCAGGCAGCTGTGCTTGAGGAATGCGTGTAATGTGGGTATGGTTCTACCCAGCATTGGAGATAACTTCTTTTAACGAAAGGTTGGTAGAAAATGGCTATACAGACATGATCACGCCAATATATATGTGGGCGAAGTACGCTAAGGATACTAATCGCATAAAAAAGTTGTGCATATCCCACGCGCTCTGTGAAGCGACCTTATGGAAAGCATTTTTTGCAGGTCGCTGGATATTTAGCGTTACTTGGGGTTGTTTAAATGTCACCAGGAATACCATCATGTTTCTTAAAGGAATAAACTGTAGATGTGACGTGAGCGCGTGCGTGCCGACCCAAACACGACAAAGAAGATAGAATTACGGCGATGCCACGATGACATTTTTGGTATAGTGTACTGAAGTTACTACGTACGTAGCTACCTACCTACCTACATAACCTAACCTAACCTAATCTAAATACCCTAATCCACCCTACGCTTACCTACCTTCCCCGGCCCTGCTATGCCCAGTTCTACCCTGTCCTGCCCTGTTTTGCCCTGTTTTGCCCTGTTTTGCTCTGCCCTGCCCTGTTCTGCCCTGCGCTGTTCTTCCAGCCTTGCCTGCTGCAATGTGCCGGAGATGAGCCAAAGAATACGTCACAATAAAAGAAAATGTAGGATCAAGCCTGTGAAGGCAGCCATGGTGACTGATTTCGGTGCCGAACAAATAACACTGGTTATTACCAGTCTGATTTTATCGAATGGCCCCCAGCGAAGTCTCTGCGTGCATTTTCACAGACTACGATTAGGTGTGACAATTATCAAACAATCAATTATTTGTCTGCGTCAATGTACTCACTATCCTAACTCTGATTTTATTGTACGCACCAGAATTCGTCTGCTATGTTCTTTGTGCTTGTCCACAGTACGTGCCTAAATGGAAGACTATGGCTGACGCTCCGTGCAAAATAAACAGTTGACCGCTTACTGAATACTTACTAGTCAGACTTTGGCCAGATCGGCGGTCCAGTTTGCAATGAAATTGGTGGATTACTTAGGTTCCTAGCCAGAGGCAGTACCCGCACTGTTGAACGTCTCTCGGAATGTCTATTTATCGACACCTTTCTTTCGAAATCCCGCTCATTACACAGCCTCTTTGTATCCCTTTCCCTTTGTCTCCCGGCCTAGAGTGGCTGACTAGAGAAACCAATTTCAGCCAGACGGGCCAGCTAATTATACAACGCTTCATTCATTATACTTTTCACCCACGGTGAAGTTGTAGGTCGTACTGTGTGAAATGAAGGGTGAATCTCGGTTCACTGCGTGTACTTACTGTTTCGCAAGGGTGTCACGTCTAGTGCTTACGTGTTGTAACTCTAATGCATGCGCGACAGATACCCCCCGCCCCCTTTCAGCCTACCTGATCCTCGTTACTTTATCACCCACCGCTCTTTGCTCGGAGCAGTTTAACCACAATGTCGGTTGTGGATAAGAGCAATAAATCAGAATATTGAGATGGCGCCCAGTACAGATGAGAAATGTCGAATTTCGCTCATAGAATCACACAGCAATGCTGTAGAAGGTAGACGCGTTTTTCTGGGAAGGCTATGGATTGTCCGTGGAGTGGGAAAGAGAGAGAGGTAAGGCTGGAAGGTTTACTTGAAGCAAATCTCCTGTTTGCTACCCTGCGTGATGGTTATGGAAAAAGGGCCTTCGAAAGAAGGAAGTAGTAGAAAAACCAACGAAAAAAGTAACAAGTACAAAAACCCTTCCCTGAGTCCTGTAGATCGCAAAAACGCACAGCGATGCTTTAGCAGTCTTCACATTTAGATATAGAGTTAGAGGATTGTCACTTCCGACAGAGGTTGGTTGAGCATGGCAGCAAGTATGCGTATCTGCGCTCAATACCGCGGACACTGTCACAGAATGAGGGTCATGGTTTCCCTTTCATCGAAGTGGCCACGGGATGTGTTGTTGGCCATTGTTATGCTGAAAGGCGTAGGCATTCGTGAACCCGAACCCATAACTACAGTCTGCATAAGCGGGTCACGCCTCTTCAGGGCAGTCTGTATGGTGCTTGCTTGTAGAAGACTTGTGCGATAATAGCTTCGCACTTTCTGTTTGTTCATGTCTTTACCCGATTTGCAGTCATCGCTCCAAGGTATCTGCTTAAAAGCATATACATTGATACTGATTATTAGATTTTACATAAAAAATGTGCCTAAATTGAGTGGCGATATAGCAGTGCATGGGAGAGAAATGCATTAGCATTACTTCGCACCATTATGAGGTCCCGTAACTTTGAAACCACTTTCACCACGTTGCAAAGCGTTTAAGATCTCTCATTCCTTCTCTAGTTCTACCACGTGACTGGCTTCCCACACTTGACACTGATACACTTTTTTTTCCACTTTGACATTCTTAATGCTAATGCATTAAAATGAGGCAAACGCATTGACAAGGCAACTACAGAGAAAGTTGATATTGCCGAAGTTCATCTTTAGAACGGTTGTGATAATTACCAGCCACAGAAACTAAATCAAGCTCACTGGAGAACCCACAGCATAAATTAAGATACACAAGTGACTGCAAATGTTCGCACGCTAAACAATATAAAATGAAGAATCCAATTCTCATGGAAAGAAAATGAAAAGAAAAACGCGAAACACACGCAACTCTTATATTGACGCTTGTAAATGTGGTGAAGAGGAGTGACACTGAGGGAAAAAAACATGTGGATCTGATTGGTCCAGGCCACAATTTTCCGGAAAGAAGTACCTACTAAGGAAAGCATTAGAAAAGCACTGCGAGACCGAGAACTTCGGGTCGAGCTGCCTCTTTCTAACTTCGCCGATCGAGAAAATCTCCAAGGCAGTAACTTGCTCTCCTGAGACAGGCAATATAGCGCCGCGGTGAAGTCCCAGTGGTGTATGTTTGTATCACGCGTCACTGAGTTTCGTTTTCTTTTGCGGGCTGCTCTCTCTGTCCAGAAACAGCCACTTTCTCACCTCGCTAAACCTTCCTCTGTCTCAGCCATATGTGAATCCTCAGACCTGGCCCTCGTTTCCCTTCCTCAAAGCTTATCCTCGACCTCCCGCCAATTTCGGCGAGGCCGGCTACGCTGTCACGGGCACGCACTGCATAGGCCTGACCGGAGCTGCGATAAAAATCTCCAGACGAAGCGGCTGCACGTACACCGCCCGCACTATCAATTGATGCCGATGTCGCCTGACAGAGCTCTTTGTGGTGCGTGTGTGTGTGTGTTTTGAGATACCTATTTCTCTATGGTATTAGGGGCTGTTTAGGATCGTCGATGGACGTGCGCCAGGGAGGTTGGGCCGCAATCACGTTGGCCAAAGTTCAGCGTGGCGTGGCTTCCCGATACCAAAGTTTGGGACCTTGGGCGTGTGGGGGAAGTGGAGAGGGGACAAACATCTTTATATCCGCCTTGTGCCAGGCCGTAATAAAAGGAGGCTGTACACAGCGACGTCCGGCGAAGGTCCTGAATACGCGGGGTGATTTATGGTATACCGACCCAAGACGCAGTAATTGTATGGCGGCAGGGACCAGTATATCTAGACGTTTATCACGAACAGTTAGAAATTCGTTGGCTTTCATTGTTGAAGATAGAGAGAAGAGTCCGCGATGCTGAACACGCTGCTGGAAAATAACTTGAGAAAGTAAGACATAAGTGCGTGTTAACCAGACGCGCTTAGACATTTCCGGTTTTCAAACTTGAGCTTCGGTTATCAGGCTTAGGCAGGCAACCACTGTTCCCCATCGCATCTTCCAGTGTGACTGGGCCAACTCATCAGAGCTTTAGAAGACCGGTGCCAATCAGGCGATAACCTTTTACGATAACCTTTTTTGTGTCTATTGTCGACCTTCGTGCTAAAAACAACTTTGGAGTTTTATGCGCCAAAAGTAAGATATAACTATGAGGCACGCCATAGCGCAGGAGCCTAGGTTAATTTCAACCAACTGCGGCCCTTTACCGTGCGCCAAAAACTGAGTACACGCGCGTTTTTCTTTTTTTCTTATTTTGCATGTCAACCTTATCTAAATGCCGCCACCACGGCTATGAATCAAGCTCGCCAACTAGTGCTTAGCACTGTAACGCTTTATCCCCTAAGCCACCACCGCGTACCGGATCTTTGCAATGTAAACGGTCACGTGAAAGGCCTTTATGGAGGCTCTGAAAAAAAAACCCAGGGTCAGCGACCGGGCCGGTGGGCTAGACGTGCCGGTCCCGACGTGGGACTAGCCGGGTGCGCGACGGGTTCGCGTCCTCGCCGCACCTGCAATAAATATTACTCACTCACTCCATTCTCGTGAAAATATACAAGGTCTTTCACTGGGAGCCGAAACACTTTATAACTTCTTATGCTGAAGAAAGCACTTACAACATATATATGTATATATATATTCTCTTGCTTGGCACACAGTATGACCTGCAGCACATTGAAATAACAAGGGAATAGGATGTCTGCTCCTTTCTGTGTCCGTGTTTCACTTCGCGCTAGAAGCCAAAATCATGGAATAGGATGCTTAACGCACATATCGAATGATATCGAATAATTACTTCGAAGCCTTTGTCTGATAGTTTGGCTCCTTCCCGTAGTTGAATACGATTCAGGTTAATACCTCTCAAAGATGTACATACGTGGATTGGTTGTGTGCCGGTCGACGCAACAGACCGAATTTTGCAAACTGCGAGCTACAGCATGTTTTGCCGTTATACGCGCCTGCATAACAGACAAAACACGCTTTACAGGAGAAGACGGTCTTGTGTTCATGACGCCATCAATTTTCTACAGTACGGTGCATACAAGGTGAAAACAAATTAATTAACAAAAAATCGAGTCCACAACTGACCATTGTTACAAATGGTGTAATAATGTTGCTAAGCAAGAAAATTTTTATTGGCAGTAATTAATATTGCCCCATGATGAACAGCTTTTCGACCTTCGTGCTTATTATTCGGATATGTTATGTGAGTTGGAATAAGAGCTTGTATATCCATTAGCTCTGGCGCGGGTACTATATGCTGTCAAAAAGCTTTCCTCACTTTGGGCTACTTTCCATCACAAACAGCTGGGCTAGTCTACATCGATCCGGATTCGATTAAAGCAGACACCACGTCTCTCATGTCTGCCTTTGATGCAGTTTATGCGGCTGAATTACTTTTCTAGAAGTAAATAATTTAGGTGCACGGTTCTAGCCTATATGTATTCTTTAATGACAACAGCCCAGGCACTATTCTATATTGAACTTCATTAACAGCAGTGACCGGTTCTACTGTGCGTTACCTGTATTGTGTGTGTTGTGCTTAATTCTTTTAGATTTTTCATTGTGCTTTTTCTATTCATTTTCCTGCCCTCCTTTCTATCTTTCAATTTTATGTTTCTGTCTCCTCGATTTTGAAAAGTAGGCAGGCGTTATGCCCCTACCGGTGACTGTTGCCAGCCTGCTGCTCGCTTTCCCTTTGCTGCCATGTGTTTATATGTTTTCGAAACGAATAATAATAATAATAATAATAATAATAATAATAATAATAATAATAATAATAATAATAATAATAATAATAATAATAATCCTAGCATTTAGTGCACTTCCACAATATGACGTATTTCTCTTGCTTCAAATTTATGTAACTATAACAAAATGCTGCCTGCCTAGTCCCATTAAGCTTTCAACAGCTTTCAATATACTTTAGACAGAAGGGTAACAATGGTGCTCTAAGCCTAAATGACCGGTCGGACGCTTTGCAAAATGCATTAAACGTTCCGATCCAGACCTCGCTTCTGTGGCTGTACCACAACGCCCCCAAAAAGGTAATATAAACGTTCACCTTTTCTTTTACTTAGCTTCTTCACTGTTCGCTTATACGGCACTTAGCCCAAGCGAACACTTTCCGCAAGTTTTTTGATAGAAATCGGGAAAGTCACCACGACACGTGAACTTTTCTTTCTTCACGTAATCTTCGGCGTGTTAACGGTATGACTTCTGCTAGGCTTGTTTCTTTTTTTTTACCTTCAGTCCAGTTGTCTTGTTGCAGTCGCCGGCGGTTCTGAATATAGATGGCTAATTATTGCGCTTCACATGCCCTTGTCATCCGTCAATTTTTTCTTTTGTGTTTTTCCCGTCGATTGTAGTATTGAGCACTGCCTTTTTTTTGTATATGACGCAAGAACTAGGCGTCTTTGAAGCTGGTATGAGGAAGTGTTATACATCCGAGCGCAAATACCCCTCCTCCGGTGAGAGTACAGGAGGACGCGGATTAGAAATCCCTGAAGCAGAACGGCGTTTAATGCCCCTCCTGATAAGTTCATTGTGTCCGCCGCAACTCTCCTTTATTCCTTCGAGAATGATTCGCTTCCGTAGTCCGGTGAACGTGTTCTTCAGGTAAGAAAAAAAAGAAAACATCGGGCCTCTTCATGATGGTCACTATTCGTGTTTCGCAATTTTGCGTCATACCAGGCCGATTAGAAGTGCATTCTTTTGTCTTAGAGCTCTTGAGGAACCGTGAGCCACGAATATTTGAAAAAGAAAACTAAATTTCGCACCTATTGCGTATGTGCGAAGAAACAATCTGGTGAGGCGACGGCGTTAGAAGGAGGCTCTTAGTCCGGAACTCCTCTCTGAGTACAAGAAAACGACTAAATTCTTTTACTCAAAAAGCAATCAGGCCATTGCGATGAGGTTTGTTGCATTAATAGGACAAAATTCTTGAAGCGTACTTTTTTACTAGCAGGTCCTTAATTTACTCTCCATACTAGGAAGAAATCTGAAATGTCGGATCTCAAGAAACTCAGCTTGAAGCCACGGAAACTCAGCAATAAAAGCAGGTTTTTAGGATGTTGAGAGAGCCGAAATTGGTATGCTATACGGTTCTCTGAAATTCAAGATTAAGTTCTGAAGAGGATTTATACAATACTCGAGTAAGAATAAAACAATTTGTAGTGTACTGTACACTGCTATGTCATCTATGAGAAGTTTAGAATGTGGAAGGCGCAGTATACAGAAAGGGGATGTTTCTTTAGTTGTATGGCACCATTGATGGTTTAGCTAGGTGGCTCAATATTTTTTTTATATGTAGTTGGCAGTTTTCTAGAATACTGGGAGCCCTAAATGGGAGCATTTTCGTTTTACCAGTTTGTGGAATATAGCTTTACTTCGCTGGCTGAAGAAATTAGCCACTTAAAACTGTTTCAGTGGTTGCTACACAAACTTCTTGAATGTTTCAATTATTTAAATAGAAATTTAAGCAAAAGGATCATTTTTTCAGCTAATATTTCCCAGGCACGAAGTGAAATGGGAGAGAGATGGTGAAGAGGGGGTGGGGCAGATTTGCTTTTTGGTTTCTAATTTGCCATATATACAAACAGGAAAATAAGTTAGGCCTGGTTTGAATATAGGTTCTACGTAACGAAAACAGCACTCACATTTACGTGCGTTCCATCATAATCAGGAATTCTTGACATCTTCCTTTGCCTGCTTTAAACGAGAAGAAATGGGGTTAACCGAAGGACCTGACATTTATTAGTTATACCATGACAAGCCAACAAACACTGACAGCAAGGAGCTACAGCATGCTTTCCCTTTTTACGGACCTGCATAACAGGCAGAACACGCTTTACAGGAGACGAAGGTATTAAAGGGACACTAAAGTGAGAAATGATTTCTTCTGCATCAGTAAATTACCGTTCTACAGCACCAAAAACACCACTCTTACGAAAATAAGACGTTTGGTAAGCCAGAAAAAGCGCAAAAACGAAATACGGGTGGCGACGCCTACTTAGGTCCCCGCACCTGGGGGCTGTGACGTCTTGGATTTTGATGGCATCTTCTGGGGCCTACTAATTATATATAGCGGTACAGATTGACTACATTGTGTTCTAAAGGAACCAAATATTAAACATGGCAAGTTTCAGGAAACTTTATTCAGCCTACGCCACCCAAATTCGAAAACATACTTTGGAATCCCCGACGTCACGCTGACGTACGGGCGGTGTGGTTTCGGCGCGAAATTCAAATACTGATACTTGAAACTTCATTTTATCATCTAATAATCAAACTACCTGTTTGAAATGACTGCCTGCAGGGTTCTCAAACAATGCTGCACTAGACTAAACTGATTTATTGTATCGCTTTAGTGTCCCTTTAATGTGTAAGTCACTTCGGCTGTTTTAATGTTTTGTTTCTCACAACGACGCAAGCATTGCGGTGGAAGGTACGTGAACTCGGAAGTCTCGGCCTCACGAGGAGCGTTCCTCACATCGGCAGCACAGCGCCATTGCTCGGCGGCCACCTTCTCAGGACGGATCATTCCGATATCAGCGTCTTTTTCTTTCTTTTTCTTTGTGGAGTGTCCGTGACGGCACCCTCGGCCACTGAAATACCACGGCCAACCAAAGACCCAAGGCAGTAGCGAACTCTGTGAAAGCAGGAATATGGAGTCGCCCCACGCGTCGCAGTCAATTCGAGACCCTGGAGCACGCGCGCTCTTCGCCAGCGATGAAATACCACCGTCCTTTATTTATTATTTATTTATTTAACAATACTGTAGGCCTTTGCACAGGCCCAAACAGGAAGTGGATTGTACAATATACACACACGAGCATGGGAAAAACAGGAAAAAAGAAAAACAAAAAACATATAAAGCAAAAAAAATGTCATACAACAGCACTGGTATACAACGCAAGACACCCTTTTTTGTTTCACATGAATCAGGGAAAAGGTACTCAAAACAATTGCAATATTTGTCGTATAATATTCTTCTAGTTATTGTGGATCTATATAACACCACTACTCAGCACATTGCAATATTTACATCTGAAATGCAATCACACGTGCACTAGTATCCAGTCAATCAACCAACGCATTACCTTTAAACTATGCGCTCAACTACTTTCATGAACAGCCAAAATATGACTCCAATTTTGCGACAAAGCCATCCACAGAATCTGAGTCTACAATTTCCTTTGGTAACGAATTCCAGATTTCAATTGCCCATGGGAAATACGAATAGCTGAACGTGTCGCACTGTGTCGGATATTGCCTGATGTGTTTATTGTAGCGTTCCTAGTTAAAGGACACAGTAGACTTAAAGCATTGCTGTGGAACTGGCGTCCATCTCGTCTACATTTATTTCTCACTTCTCTCTTCTCTTCTTCTGTCCCCCCGGTTCCCGCGCTTCTTCATCTTCTATTCGAAGGCTCATACCGCTTCACCCTTCCAGGTTTCTTTTGCTAACCCCTCCTGGGGTAATACTTGAAAACGTTTCCAATCGAAGCACATTCAACTGAGCCCCGTTCACCAATGTACCACACAGTCTTCAATATTCCTTTCTGAGTGGCTGTCTTTGTCACAGAGTAAGGACCATAAAATTTGGCACTGGATTCTCTTACTCCTTTCCTAACTAGGATGAGGTCGGTGACTTGAATGTCTGGGATAGCTGAGCAATGTCTCTTGTCAAAATTTTTTTTCATTCGTTTACGGTACCTCTCCTCCTGTGATTTTTGTTTCCTTTCCTCGACGATCTTGAGATTGTCTAACAGCCCCAGTTCAAGGTCCGCTTGAAGAATAGGGGTCTCTCCTGAAGAAGCGAACTGCGGGCTGCATCCCAAGCCACTGGTGTAGGAGCGATTGTGATGTCTTACAGCTGCTTCTAAAGAGCATTTCCATCCACCAGGGAAACTATCGTACATCCTGATGTATTGCTTCACATCTCGTATAGCACGCTCTGCAAGCCCATTCGCCGCGGGATGGTATGGTGCACAGAATTTGATTGATATATTGTGGTCTCGAGCCCATCTTGCTAATTTTTCACTCTTGAACGCTGGTCCGTTGTCACATACGATCTTTCTGGTTGTCCTAAACATATCCCGTTTGAGGAGGGCGATGACACTATTCGCATCTTCTTGTCCTGCCCGTGCCGCGACCATCCTGGTGCACTCATCTATGGCCAGAAGAAAAGCTTGCGTTTTTCGGACTCCTTCTCGTTTCTTATTTAGCTCGGCAAAATCCAGGTGTATAACTTCAAAAGGCACGTTCGAGTGGCAAGGTATTATCATGGCGTCTGTAGGCTGCTTGTATTTCACTTTGTTGACTTGACAAATGTGGCATGAACGAACGTATTGATTGACGTCTTCTTTCATGTGAGGCCACGTAAATCTCTTGACTAGCTTGTTGTATGTGCGCCAAAATCCGTCGTGTCCTCCAGATTCTGGGCTATCGTGGTACAAATAAAGCACCTTGGGAACCAGCGTTGGCGGGACTTGATAGCGACCTGCCATAAAAATTAATTGTTCAGTGCCTTCCCACAATTTTACTTCATTGATTTCTTCCGGTTGTTCTTTATTGGCCTGTATCATCAGTCGAGACAATGCATCTGCATCAGTCAAAAGGGGTCCAGGTCTGTGGGAGATGGTGAAATCAAACTGCTGCAAGTAGTTCACCCATCTGGCGATACGTCCCTTAGGTTGGGTCATATTCAAGAGATGAGTGAGTGCCTGGTGATCCGTGAACAAAGTAAACTTCGCACCTTCTAGGTACGTACGGAAGTACTGAATTGCTTTAAGGACAGCAAGAGCTTCCTTTTCAGTAGTGGTGTAATTGACTTCAGGTGGCTTGAGGGTGTAGCTGTAGTAGCCTACTACATGTCGCTTTTCTCGGCCGGATGCTTCTGGACATTTCTGGTACAAGACTGCACCTGTTCCATAATGTGAGGCGTCGGTATTCAGTTCAAAGGGTAAAGTGAAATCTGGTATGCGTAGAATAGGGTCAGCAGAGATTCTGTGCACTAGATCACGGTAGACTCTCTCACATTCCTCATCCCACTCAAATGGAACTTCTTTCTGCGTTAGGCGCGTGAGGCATCTTGTTTTTATAGCAAAGTCTTTTATGAAAGGTCTGAAATGTCCTGCTAATCCCAAAAATACACGCAATGAGTGGACGTCATACGGTTTAACCAGTTGGGATATTCTCTCGACGGACTCTTGTTTCGTGCTTTTGGTAGTCCCATCAAATACTCTTCCAAGAAACACAACTTTTCTTTGAAAGAATGCACTTTTCTTAAAATTAACCTTGAGTTGTGCCAAGCTCAAGGCATTTAATACCTGAGAAAGGTGTTCCTGATGTTCAGCCTCTGTTTTGGAGAAGACGATAATATCGTCTATGTACACGTTACAAAAGACACCCAGAAAAGGCTTCAGGACTTCGTTCATAATCTTCTGGAACCATGCTGGCGAGTTTTTCCAGCCGAAAGGAAGCCGGTTATACTCGTACAGATCAAAGGGCGTGATAAAAGCAGTGTACATTTTTGTTTCTTCGGTTAGCGGGATCTGCCAGAAACCTTTGCACAAGTCAATGCGTGAAAAAATCCGGCAACCACCTGTCTCATCTATAATCGTGTCTATCTTCGGCATGGGAAATGGTATAAGGTCTGTTTGGCGATTGAGAACCCTGTAATCTGTGCACAGTCGGAAAGTTCCATCTTCCTTCGGCGCAATAGTTATGGGAGAAGCGAAGGGTGACACCGAAGGCCGGATTATATTGGCGTCTAGCATCTCCTGCAATTCTTTCTTCAACCATATCTTACGTTCTCGTGACATGTTATAAGGTGATTTTCGGATGACGGTCTTGTCAGTTAGTTCGAAAGGCACCTTGTGCGACTTCATCTCTTGTGGATAGCTTCCTACGCATACCAGTTCAGGGTAGGTCGTTGCAATATCTTCCGCGCACTTGACAATTCGCAGGTTATCTTTTCTATCTTGCTGTGTCTCTTCCCTTGATAGTCCTTCCACTAAAACTGCATCGTCCCAATATACGTTGATTTTTAGTTTCTTTATGTCTGGTCTGGATAGCAGAAAGTCGTACGTCACCCCCGTTATCACCAGTACGTCACTCTCTATTTCATGACCTTGGAACTCGATGTTTACTGAGGCCCACTGATTATGCATTGTCACTTTTCCATCGTACCCTTGCACCCGTAGTACTCTTCCACTATGCAGGTGACTTGAATCTACCAGCTTGGCATTTATTATAGACACAGAAGCACCGCTGTCAACCAAAGCCATCATATGTCTATTTCCCACTTTGACAGGAATGTGAAGTAAGCTAGAGCAAGTTAAATAAACAGTCTCAGTTGTGGTCATCGGGTCGGACTGATCACCCTTGTTTATTAGTTTTTTGTTGTCGGAGACTCTTGAGCGTCTGAAAGTATGGGGACAGGGTCGTTGTCGACGTTATTCACTCGACCTCTGGGAGCACGCCAACCCAAGCTCTCTGTACTGCCTGCAAGGCGGCTCGGTTCTCGCGGATTACGGCTTGACCAATCCGCGCCGGTCCGTCTGAAGCGACTGCTTGAGCCAGCGGTTATATTTTCGTCTGAAGTAGATGGTATGTCGTGAAGGCACTCCAAGAGCCCGTCTATAGTTTTAGGTGATCGTGCTTGCGCTATCTTCAGGACTTCCGCGGGCAATCCGTGCATTATTAGAGCTACTATGGCAGAAGGAGGAAGCATAGGCTCGGCCAGCTTTAAAAGGCGGCGTTTTTCAAAGAAATACTCGACGGGGGAGCCCTGCGTGAATTTGAAATTGAGCGCGGCGTCCCATCTTTGCACTGGGTTGCTTCGGAATGTCTTCAAGAATTTTTCCTTCCACTGGTGCCAAGAGTTGCCAACATCTTCAATAATGTGCAGATCGTACCACTTACGTGCAACACCTCTTAAATAACTACGCATGTTGGTAATTTTGTCCTCATTAGAGTGCCATTTGTTCTTCCCAGCGGCATATTCATAGAATTCAAGCCAACTTTCTGGGCTTGAAGACTTGCCGTCGAAAGTATCGGGTTCGACAAATTTAGTCGCCGGCTTCTCAGCGTTTAGAGAGCTTATAAGTGACGTCATCAGTTGGTTTTGTTGCGCCATCTGTTCTTGTTGTAGCTGAAGAGCTTTCAAAACGAGGCTCACCTCTTCTGTCGAAGACCGTGATGCAGTGTCCTTTCGACGCATGGGTTCAAGAACTAATTCGTCGAAGATCGCCAGACGCAAGTTCACTTTCACCGCACCCTTCCGACGTATTTCAGCAATGTCTATGGAAGCCTTCTCTAAAACCAGGTTCACGAGGTCTGCCGAGTTGAGTTCGCGAGGTAGTTCCACCGCTGGTTCGTCTTGAGCTTGGTATCTCGAAAAGATGATCTTCTCTGCGGAGGTCTCCTCGAGGAAAAATGTCACCCACATGTTGGAGTCAGTTGTCGGCTGCGCCAAAATATTGTAGCGTTCCTAGTTAAAGGACACAGTAGACTTAAAGCATTGCTGTGGAACTGGCGTCCATCTCGTCTACATTTATTTCTCACTTCTCTCTTCTCTTCTTCTGTCCCCCCGGTTCCCGCGCTTCTTCATCTTCTATTCGAAGGCTCATACCGCTTCATTTATTATGACAGGTTCTATTGGAGTGTCGGTGTGGTGGCTGCACGTAATCTCGCTTATCTATATTAATTTTGTCATTACATAGCATAAAAAGAAATTTCATGGCAGCCACACGACGCCGACAAACAAGGGTAGGCAGTGCTGCCTGGTTTCTAAGAGCACTTACGCTTTCGTGTCGAGAATACTTATGGTAAATGAATCGCAACGCTTTATTTTGAATGCTCTCTAATTTCTGTGAGAGTCCTTTCTGGTGCGGGTTCCACACTATGCTACCATACTCAAGAATTGGCCTTACTAAAGTTCTATATGCTGTTAGTTTCACGTAGGATGGTGCTGCAGTTAATTTTCTTCGCAAGAAAACGAGTGTTCGGAAGGCCTTCGTGCATGTATTATCGATATGGGTATTCCATTTTAACGCGCTTGTAAAGGTTATGCCTAAATATTTTACTGTGTCAGTTTGTATTAAATCGTTGCCGTTTAATGTATAATTGAACCTAAAGATCGACTTTCTATGAGTTATGGGCATATACTGTGTTTTCTTAATATTAATTTCCATTCCCCACATGTCACACCAGCGGGCTATATTGCTTAGTGTAGTATTTAGTCTAAGCTGGTCCTCGATTCCTTGCACGCTTGTATAAATTACCAAGTCATCGGCGAAGAGCCGCAATTTTACTCCATTTTCTGTACAATCAGCGATGTCGTTAACATATATGAGAAATAGTAATGGCCCCAATACGGACCCCTGTGGTACCCCTGAATAAACTTCGAGTTGGTCTGAGTCATAATTATTTATAGTAACATACTGAGTTCGGTTTGACAGATAGGCTGCTATCCATTCTACTACATTGTGCTCAATTCCGATAGACTTTATTTTCTCGATTAGTTTACAGTGCACGACGCGATCATAAGCCTTCGAAAAATCAATAAAGATAGCATCAGCTTGGAATTTGGAGTTAATTATTGATGCGAAGTCATGTGTTATTTCTAATAACTGTGTTATAGTTGACAAGCCTCTTCTAAAACCGTGTTGCTTAGGATATAATATGTTATTTTCTTCTAAGTATGTCATAACGGCTTTACTTACTATGTGTTCCATTAATTTACAGCTGCAACAGGTTAGTGATATTGGTCTATATGTTTCCACGTGTAATTTATTGCCTTCTTTATGAATGGGTATTACTTTGGCACATAGCCAATCCTTGGGAAGAGAGGCTGTACTCAGCGATTCAGAAAAGATAATTTGCAAAAAGGGAGACAGCTGCTACGCGTATCGTTTCAAAAATTCATTTGATATATTATCGGGCCCCGGCGCCTTCTTGGTGTCTATTTCCAAAAGCAAATTTAAAATGCCCGACTCTGTTATCACAACTCCGTCCATCCGGGTGTCAGTGGCTGTCACGGGCGCACTCGATATTGGCCAGCGCGTGAAAACGGATTGGAAATAGGTGTTAAATGTATTTGCTACATCGCGCTTTTCTTCTATTACCAAACCTGCCACTTCTATTTTACTGCTCACGCCTTCTGGCTTCGACAAGTAGCGCCAAAACTTTTGCGGTTGGTTCTTTATGAAATTTGTTAACTTATTTGAAAAGAAGTCGTCTTTTGCAGCTTTTATTTCGAATTTCAATTTGCATGCCAGCTCTATTATCTCCGCAGAATTTATCCTTTTTCTTCGACGTCTTTTTAGTTTTCGTTTTAGGTGAATTATGCTCCGCGTGATCCACGGTGTTTTCCGCTCAGTTCTTTTGAATTTTGTTGGTATGAAATTATTTTCGCAATGCATTATAGCCTCTTTTAGTTTTATCCAAAGGCCATTAACGCCTCCGCAGGATTCAGCTGAGAAACCATCCAAGGTTTCCTCTAAGTAGTCAATAACACTCTCATCATTAGCTCGGCTATAGTCCTTGAAAGCTATTCGAGATGGTTTGGTCTTACACCCAGCGCTCTTACGCAGAGTAAAAAATGTTAGAACCAGCATCTTATGATCTGAAATCCCTTCTTCAACGCGTATATGTGGCTTTATCGACTGCGATACCAAAGCAAGATCAAGTACTGAACAGGCATTTCCTTGGACACGCGTAGGTTCATTAACAATCTGTGATAAAGAAAAACTAAACATTATGTCAAACAGGCGCTCACAGTTTCTTGCATCTCTGTTGCCGATAGTTAACTTATTCCAATCTATCCCAGCTAGATTAAAATCCCCAGTTAATAACAGCTTTGTAGGGTTATTAATTTTGCTGTGTAGGTAATCATGCACTTTCAAAAGGTATTCCTCCGGCGCTCCAGGATGTCTGTAAATAGCACCTATTAACAATGACGTATTATCAAACTGAATAGTGCACCAAGCACTTTCATGGTTAGCTATTCCAGGCTCTTCTTGAAATGTTAAATTGCTTTTTATCATAATAGCTACTCCGCCGCCTCGGCCATCACGATCTGTACGCATCAATGAATATGAGGCAGGCGCAATTTCAGTATCATGTATTTGGGCATGTAGCCATGTTTCGGTAATTATTACGATGTCTGGACTATACAGTATGATTATCTCTTCTAATTTGTCAATTTTATTAATTACACTTCGAGCATTCAGGCATAATATCGAAAGCGGCGCAGAAATCCGTTGTGTCTTGTTACCTTGTCATTTCTTTCTGCGTTCTTTCGTGCTAACCTGTGCCGATGACGAGGTGTGGGAATCACTTAAGGTAGGTGCAATGTTTCTTGTTAGTTCTACTCTGGTGTGTTTATCGGGATCCCACCTGTAAATACGTCCGTTCAGTCTTAGTTTATCAAATGATAGTGATGCTTTTGTACCGTTTGCCCGTTCAATTGCCGTTGAACGCCACAAGTTGGATCGGATGTCTCTTATTCTTTTTGAGAAATCTTCTGATATTGATATCGGTGTGCCCTTGAGTTTGTTACAGCAAGAAAAAATTTTGGTTTTTTCTCTGCAATCGAAAAGACGAAGAATGATTGGGCGTGGGCGCTGACCGTAACGATTGCCAATCCTATGAATTCTTTCAATAGATTTAACTTCAAGGCCGAGTATATCCTTGAATATACCTTCTTTTATTTTGTTTTCTAGTGTTCTCGCCTCCTCGTCTGAGTCTTCAGTAACGCCATAAATTACTAAGTTATTTCGGCGACTTCTATTCTCCATATCATCCACTTTAATAACGAGTTCATGCATTTGTTTGTTCATGCTTTTGCAACAACTTTCACATTCCGATATTCTTTGTTCGCATTGTCTGAATCGAGATAGCTCATCCTCAATGGCCGTCATTCTTGTTTGTATACCGGCTACGGTTCTTTCCACTTGCTTCAAGTTAGAAGCCAAATCCTTCAATGTCTTATTTGTTTTACTTTGTTCTTTTAGTATCTTCTTCAGTAAGTCAGTGTTCGTGCCTTCATCACTTTCTGAGTCAGAGTGCGGTCCTGGATTAGGTTCTACATCCCCTGACATTAGGAGTAACAGTCTTATAACATCACAACATTCACACACCAAACCAGCAAGAAATCGTGGACTCGGTAGCACCGTCAGGGTGATATCATCATCTCGAACAGAGTATACGAAATACTTGTCACCAACCTGTGCAATGAAAAAGACGTGCATGAACATGTGTCCCGAGACGGTGCCACCAAGTCCACTGAAGGGCTCGGCATGAAGATCCGCTTTTATATCCTGGGGTGGAAGTGGGTCTGCTGACGTCACTGGCTTTGGTAGTTGATAGCCGCATTCCTGAGCGGCGTCCGTGCTCAGCAGGTCCCGGAAATTTCCTTGGAATGGCCGCAAGGTGATAGCCATTGTTTACTGCTTACTTCCCGGCGAGGCATGCGTGGTTGATCGGAGGCTAGTACCGAGTTGCCACCACGCAATCTGTGCAATGAAAAAGACGTGCATGAACATGTGTCCCGAGACGGTGCCACCAAGTCCACTGAAGGGCTCGGCATGAAGATCCGCTTTTATATCCTGGGGTGGAAGTGGGTCTGCTGACGTCACTGGCTTTGGTAGTTGATAGCCGCATTCCTGAGCGGCGTCCGTGCTCAGCAGGTCCCGGAAATTTCCTTGGAATGGCCGCAAGGTGATAGCCATTGTTGACTGCTTACTTCCCGGCGAGGCATGCGTGGTTGATCGGAGGCTAGTACCGAGTTGCCACCACGCAATCTGTGCAATGAAAAAGACGTGCATGAACATGTGTCCCGAGACGGTGCCACCAAGTCCACTGAAGGGCTCGGCATGAAGATCCGCTTTTATATCCTGGGGTGGAAGTGGGTCTGCTGACGTAACTGGCTTTGGTAGTTGATAGCCGCATTCCTGAGCGGCGTCCGTGCTCAGCAGGTCCCGGAAATTTCCTTGGAATGGCCGCAAGGTGATAGCCATTGCTGACTGCTTACTTCCCGGCGAGGCATGCGTGGTTGATCGGAGGCTAGTACCGAGTTGCCACCACGCAATCTGTGCAATGAAAAAGACGTGCATGAACATGTGTCCCGAGACGGTGCCACCAAGTCCACTGAAGGGCTCGGCATGAAGATCCGCTTTTATATCCTGGGGTGGAAGTGGGTCTGCTGACGTCACTGGCTTTGGTAGTTGATAGCCGCATTCCTGAGCGGCGTCCGTGCTCAGCAGGTCCCGGAAATTTCCTTGGAATGGCCGCAAGGTGATAGCCATTGTTGACTGCTTACTTCCCGGCGAGGCATGCGTGGTTGATCGGAGGCTAGTACCGAGTTGCCACCACGCAATCTGTGCAATGAAAAAGACGTGCATGAACATGTGTCCCGAGACGGTGCCACCAAGTCCACTGAAGGGCTCGGCATGAAGATCCGCTTTTATATCCTGGGGTGGAAGTGGGTCTGCTGACGTCACTGGCTTTGGTAGTTGATAGCCGCATTCCTGAGCGGCGTCCGTGCTCAGCAGGTCCCGGAAATTTCCTTGGAATGGCCGCAAGGTGATAGCCATTGTTGACTGCTTACTTCCCGGCGAGGCATGCGTGGTTGATCGGAGGCTAGTACCGAGTTGCCACCACGCAATCTGTGCAATGAAAAAGACGTGCATGAACATGTGTCCCGAGACGGTGCCACCATCCACTGATGCGGAATACCTACGCAAAAGTGCTTCGCAGCACGCGAAACGCTTCATAAGACGCTGACCACAGCGTGTACGTTGCTGTGAGCATAGGTGGAGGAAGAGTGAACGAATGATACTGTCTCTCATACCGTCGCGTGGTTTGGCTGGGTTAGGCCACCTACCGAGTTCACACGGACGCGTCCATATGTCGCAACACCGATACACCTCACCTTTCAGCGTTAGCCAATAGTGTTAAGAAATAAGTGACCGGGCAGAATATGTCTGTAGATCTACTGAGATGATGTCCCTCAACCTTCGGGATCTTTCTCCGACAGCTGTTGCTCAATTTTTTCTATGGATGCACGGCAGTGATCAATGAGCGAACTGATGCAATATACGCTTCTGCAGCCTAAAAAACAAATTAATTAATACATTCTCGCGTTTTACTTGCCAACAACCACTATACGATTATCATACTTGAGGTAGCGGGAGGTATCGACCACCCGGGACTTTAACGTGAACCAAAATCATGTCACACCAGTGTTTCTTTTTTCTTTTTGCATTCCGCTTCCATTTGAATAGAGCCGGCGCTGACAAGAACGAACCGGCAACCTCGCGCTCAACTCAACGGCTTAGCCACCAACCTACCATGGTGGATCTCTATTTTGAGAAAAAACGCTTGTTGAATATTTTTTTGCACATTGAAGGCTACAAAAAACAAACAAGGATGCAGACCTTGTTTTTCGCTGTCATAGCACTTGTGTCGGCGCTAAAAAACAAGGAAGCGTTCAGGCAGCGCCTCGAATCGATTGAAGACAGCCTAGCTGAGTTTACGACAGGGAGACAAGAAAGCCAGATAAGGAAACACAACTTGAAAATATGCAACACGGTGAGGCAACTTGGCCCCACGAGACGACACTAGGAGGACGCGCGTTGTTGTCGTTGTCGCCGTCTTGGGACCACGCACGCGACGCTTTACGGAAGCGCTCCCACGAGGGAGGAAAAATTCGCCTGCGCGAAAGCGCAAATGCGATTCCTTCAAACGCTTGTAAGACGTCGAACGTGTACGAGAGTTAACGTTCTTTGCTCCGTCCGCCGACAGAGCGTCTTCTTCTTGTTCTTCGCTAGAAGCATTAAACATGTGTTTTTGGCTTCGACTTCCTTCTGTTCTCGTGAACATCGTTTTATTGTTAGTGGTAGACGTTTCTGTTATCCCGGCCGGACGTTCAAATGGCAGCAACAGGCAAGAACAACAGAAGAACAAGCTCGTCATAACAAATCTCTCGCTCGCCAGAAGTCATGGTTTAAGTCCATCGATATGTCTGCTTTAGCGGCACCTTCGAAGCTACATCTTCCTTCTTGCACTTGCGACAAGAGCCGTCCACCATTTTCTTCCCAACTCGCCTGGGCAGGACGGTGGTTGACACGTTTTAGGGCCATTCATGGCCTCTTCTGGATTGCAACGACCTCTGATAGCAAGGAGAAAACGATGGACGAAGATATTGAAGCGGAAGCAGCGTAGCTGTAGACAGTTCGAGGACCGATGTTTATGCCTGTGGTGGCCAGTGATGTGTACTGTTCGTGTCCGGTCACGCAACGTCATATTTTTATGCGTGTGGTGCGTTGTATACCATTGTCCCCCATTAAAAAGTATACCATTATCCCCCCAAAAAATATCGGGAAAGTGATTCTGCTTTGTCAGTGAGCGCCCGTGTCACCCATGCAAATGTCGATGTTGTTAAAATGTCGACGGTAATGCATCCATCATTGAGTCAGCATAGCAAAACAACGTATTGCCACTATTGAAACGAGTTATGAATGAGGCGTGCACTGGAGTGGGACACCTTTGTCGTGCTTCCTTAAGAACAAGTGGCGCAATCTAGTGGCGCCACCCCGAAGCCTGCACGTAGGCTCCAAAATGCATGGCGCGTCGTTGCATGCGAACGCCTAGAAATACTTCGTGCTGCAACCAGGCTCCTTGTCTCGCGCTTCTTTCTGGACACGCTGCTCCATCTAGTGGCGATGCAGAGAAGTCGGTTCATGGCTTCCGAGACTAAACGCGTGGTTCGCCGGTGCCCGTTTACGGTGAGCGGCGCCATTCCCGGTGTACACATACCTATAGTTTTCTAAATTGGCAGTCTTTATTGATTCCAAGGCAGACATTCAGTGCATGCAAAGCCCAATACGCCACCGATCCAATGAACAACTGGCCTAAGAAATTCAACACATGTATCATCGCCGCCATGACAAGAGATACAACCTAATCTTTCAATGGCTTTCAGAACACTGCAACATCATCGGGAATGACCATGACGACGAAGCCGCCCGATCTACACATGAAAATGTTCAATGTGTCTTGATTCCGCTTTCGCGAACATACCCTGTGGCTGGGCTGCGGTTGATGCCCCGTGAATGTACTTGGCCCCTGTGGGACTCAAACGTTCAAACCAAGCGTCGATTGCGTTCGTTGTCTTTGGACGTATAGATGCACCTACATCCTAGGTTACCACGACTCAGACCATGCTGTACCGTCTGTGGCTAGGCGTTGCATTTACGAACGCATATGCTTTCTTTATTGGAATGGCCACCAGCCCCACGTGCGACATATGAAACAGCGATGAGACGCTCGCACATATGATCTGTGTCTTCCCGGAAAGCAGTCGCACCAGTGCTGCGAGACACCTGGCAGCTGCCATGGCGCTGTTCCTTCTAAGCAGCCCGAGCCTCGTAAGCAGCCTGAGTTGCCGTTGGAGCCCCGCGGCACTCCCATGCAGTCGCAACACCATTAGAGGGCTCCCAATGCGATAAGAAACCTTGCTATCGACGTCAATGCTTCGTCCTTTAAGCAAGACCTTTTTGCCTCGGGGCTATGTTTGCCGCTTAGGATGTTCTCAAGCGCAAGTGCCGCGAGTTCCCCGTGCTAGATAAACGCGCATGCGAAGAGTAATGATCCTCTAGTAATAATCGAGCGATAGTGATAGACGAAAAATTCGTATTCTTAAACGTGTTACTAGCTCTCGCGTTTCCTCCAGAAGCCTGTGAATCAATAGATGCAGCGGTATCGTCTGCTCTTGAAGCAGCCGTCTGGCGCAGCGAGCCCCGCTCGGTTACGGGGTCGGCTGGCCGCCGATCTTTGAGTACTCAGAAATGAGCATGCTGGCCGCACAGAGGCAACCGTTTTTTGAGGCAATGCCAATTCCTGACGCTTCCCAGCTGTGCAGAAAGTGCGATGATAAACGAGATTATCTCAGTCCTTGCGCAGCATTTTTCTAAATTCATTTCTTCTGGGTCGTCCTGTAATGACGAAGCTGGGTTTGATGCATAAAGGAATTCTTTCTCTGAAATGCGGACGGTTGTGCCTGCATAAATGTAACCCTTGACATGCGCTCGAACCTTTGTCGAGGAGCTTTACCCAATGAAGCGAGCATGAATATTGCTTTGGCTTCCCGTCCAGAAAGCGTATCAGCTAGCTTTTATAACACTATTTTTTACTGCACGCAAAAGTTCATTACTCTCTGTAATGTATGCCTCCCCACTGACCCCGCACCATCCTGCTGCATACAATTTTCATCGGCACTCTCCTTTCAGCAAACATTGTACATCGCCTATGTCGTCGCGATACCTCGGCCTCAAAGTCACCGCAGTTGTCACATGCTTTGCGTCTGCCTGATTCATTGTTTGCCTTTCTACACACCTTGTAAAGCGTGCAATCAATGAAGAAACACTGCAAGAAATTAAGTCTGGAATCCGTGCGGCACATACGCATAAATATCAGTGAGGTTACCGGTTGTAAAGCGAGAAAATAAATATAATTGCGAGCACTAGATTTGTTTTTGTAGGATTTATTTGCCCCCTTCACGAAAGATTCGCTTCATGTGGATTTCAACATATGCTCTAAACCAGGATACTGTTTGCAGCGAAGCTGTATACGACTCCGATTTGAAAAAAAAAAGGTTGAAAGTTTGAAAGTTCATTTAACATAATGAACGTATACAATTACAAAGTACACACTTTTGGGACCCAACAAATTTGTTAAAGGAACTGAAGGATTGTTAGTAGGAAAAAACATTTCTGTGGCAGCTATTTTTATACAGTACAATCACATAAAACTGAAATAGCTGAATAAGTATAACAAGAAAATACAGCAGTAGGGAACATTTCACAAATTTGATACATTTTTCTAACAATTTTCTTTGTTACGTCATAGAAAACATCGGCAAAGGACAAAAAAAGAAAGAAAAGTGAGGACATGTGCAAGAATGCGCCGTGTTACGCATTGTTAAAAGTGAGTGTTTTTTAAGAAATTGTTTACGCGACTTCTCCGTCTCCGTCGACACAACAGTCGACTGAAAACCATTCCACGAATTGTAGCGAAACGTGCCTACCTCCATTGTAATTATGCATGCAAGACGCACCTCAGTATTTGTTTCAATAAGGAAAAGCACAAACGTGTAAAAACCGCATGACAGATGATCAGGCGCGTTGGAACAATGCGAAGCACGCAGCGTTCGCCGCATGGGTCTCCGGTTAAAGTTACCGTTGCGTAAGCTGCAGTTGCTGTGAAGCTCACGAAGCACAGAATGACGTCGCTAAACTTAAAGGCAAAAGTAGAACCCGCCTAGCAACTCATCTCATTTGTGTTGTGATAGGGCTATGGGAAAGCCACGCATATTTACGGCTTTCAAAGAGCAGCGGGATCACAATCAGCGGCGACGGGATCAGCAACGTCAGTGCGGACAACAGCGTCGTGCCCAGGCTAGGCAGGACGCAGCGTTTCCAGCCCAAAACAAGCCACGGACCGTTAGGACGCCCGAAGAGAAGCGCGAATACGATGAGCGACGAAAGGAACAGCAACGTCTCTATGCACAACAGTGTCGTGCCCACTTAATGGTCTCGCTCTCAATCACTTCATGTAGTGCATTTCTCAATCGTCCAAGGCTGCGTTACGTTGGTGTGTCGGATCAGGTGATACCACAGCTTTGCTGGCCAGCCACCTCCACGGCCCGCATTTAAGCTCCCCTTTTTTTTTTTTGCGAATACATGGACAAAATAAGCACTATTAGCATTACTTGTGTTGTTCTCTTTTGGTAACTTGGCTTCGGAAGCAGACCAATATCACCTAACAAGGTCACAAACGGCTTCCCCAGTCTCTAACATAACTATAAACATAGCCGCGTTATTGTTACACCCATGGTCGCATATCGACCGAAATCGCCGTCTACGTTGTTCGTGCCAGCGCTGTCAAAGACCGCGTAATTTTTCCAGGGGGCCTCCTGCTATATGCCGCACTTGTATCGTGTTTCATGGTGTAGTGCGACGAACCAGACCAATACAGCGCCACTCTTTCATTCCGTTTCTTTCTCTCTCTCTCTTCTATCTTCTATTTTTGTGCCAAGACGCGCGGAGCCCCACATCCGCTATACAGTTGCGTCCGCGCGGTGCGATGGGCACGGAACGAACGAGGCGGGCTGTAGCCTGTTTCGCGTAGCAATCGCCCCAAAAAAAGCGGGAGCGTGGGTTTTTGTTTACGCGAGCCCTTTGGTGTCCTCCGGTCCGTGAACGGCTCCATTCGTGCGTCGAGAGCACGATGCACGAAGGGGCAGAGTGGCGCTGATTGAGCACGTTTCCGGACGAAATGTGCCCCTCCTCGCGATTCCCGTTGTTGTTCTGCGCGCGCCATCTTTAGTTACGAGCAGTGGGAGTTCCAGAGCTCTCTTTTGTACCGACCTCCCACACTCTTTCCCCCTTAGATTCACTCCCATTTGTTTCATCCGTTATGCCCAATGACCAATTGCGGTGGTAACTGTGCCCTGGATGTGCGTGAGCCGAGGTGAAGATAACAATCGCAGAGGAAAGAGCATTTAGAAAGATTTTTGCTGCAAGCTTCGCAATATTGCTGAGTGGTGCGCGATAGGCTCGTTGCGAATCGACGAAAACGCCGATACATTCTACTCCTCCACTACTGTTCACAAGTTATTGTTTATAGTTGGCCTAATTACTCGACTTACGTCGTGCAATCTAAACGCATACCATAGCGCACCGACCATGCACAACATGTTTGTCGCCTCAGCAACGTATCGCCAACTATAAAGCTATTTTTTATTGGAAATCGATTTGAATTTTGATAAGGAAGTGATTGGAAATATTTTGCCTACAGTGATTCTGCAAATACATGTGGTTCTACATTCCTAGTGACTACTGGCATTGGTTTTAATATGGGGTTTTTATCATTTCTTCTACGTAACACGCAAACGATCCATTGCGAAATTCACCGCAACCCAGTGTTGAAGGTGAGACAGCGAATTGTGTTATCTGGTGGACACATCGTGTGCCACAGGCGAGTAGAAAACGATAAAGTCTTGCTGCAAAGTGCCAAAAAAAGTGCTCGTAACCGCGCACGAAAAACTGGATAGTCGCCTTTTTACGAAGGAAAAAGCTCAAGGACACTGGTCCGGACGGGCTTCGGCACTCAAGGCCATAAGGGCTTTGCTGAAGTATTTAAGGACATGCGAATTATGCGACCGCCTTTGAATGTTGTAGCGCGGAGTATCGCGTTACTGTGTGAATTTTCTGGTTTCCACTTTTTTCCCTCTTCTTCTTGTTTCAGCTTTTATCGCCTTTACCCCTTTCCCCAGCACAGAGTAGCCAGCCGGTACTTACACTGGCTAACCTCCCTGTCTTTCCTCCCCTTTGTCTCTTCCTCCTCCTGCTTGCTACGTAATCAGGCCGGTTACCTTCCTGGGCAAAAAAGAACAATTCTCTTGCTGTTTATTTATCAATTTTTTTATGCTGGTGCATGCGAAACTTGAGCCGTAGTTGAAAAATGCAAACAAAGTCGATGATAGCCTCCTGAACCTCAACCAAACCGTAGTGGCTCAACATTCCCTTTCTGCTAGTTTTTATTGTCAACCAGTTCCTAACGATCTTTAAAGAAATAACTTGCACTTACTCACATCAGAACCTCCATGCGTGTAGATAGAAATGCCATTTCTCAAGTTTGTTTATATAAAAAAGTCTTTGGTTGGCTTAAACAAATAATTGCATCAATGCGTCTCCTTGCCTTCAAGTTCCATCATAGATTGCCACGTCAGCTGGTGGCACTTCATAGGCGCAACGCGTTGATTTTCCGTCAACGGAGACGAGGCTGTGGTATGCCCCACACGAAGTATAATTTTTCTCAAAAGCCACAGGTAACAAAAATATTACGTACCTGACGTACTTTTCAGCCTACGTGTGTTACACCACATTATTTTAGTTTTATAGCGCAGCTCTTTTGACACCGCTGCTGCGGCGAGCGTCGGTGGCATCGGCGGTGTAACCGAGCAGACGATCAAGGCGAAAGATGAAAGAGCGAACGTGGAGCGGGAGATAAAGATGCGAGGCGCGAACGGTGGAGACCAATGCCAGCGGCCCCTTGAGTGACGTGCGTCTCGTGTCATGCGGATCCGCCCGACCACTCGATGCGTACTCGTATGTGGTCTCAGCCGGACCGCTCGTTTCGTACTATCGTCTCCTGGCGTCAGCTCTCGCTCGCGCTTGTTTGGTTAGCTTGGTTTGGTCTAGTTCGCGCTTGTTTCTATTGTCATGGTTTGCGATTGTTCTGTAACCTGATTGTATGCGCGACGCGAATTGTGTAGTACTTTCTGGAATCCACGCGGCACCATGCGGTTACACCGAAACTTTCGACGAGTCACGTATAAAGGCCGACGCGCTTCACCCTCAGGTCAGATTTTCGACGATTGCCGACCCTGCTACATGTCTCTCTGAAATTCTTCGCCTCAATGTATACCGAAATGAAAACATGCATAGAGTTGCACTCAACTTTCGCGTTAGGTAGCATTGTAATCGTAAGTGAAATTATAATTTCTTGTTTACATTGAGATCGAATTGGGCGGTTGCATACGAGGCTGAACCGTGGCTCTTAAGAAGTTAAGGATGGGTGGACGGAGTGAAACACTTCCTTTTTCAGCGAAACTTTTCTGGTGATGAAATGAAGGAGACACTAACTAAGCATAATTTCAAACCGTGATTCTTCACAAAGTGCTGCACCATTTCGCACTCGTTTGCGCGTTTGTGTGTCCATGTGGCGCGCCTGTGTCCGTGTGTCTTCCATTTAAAAACCTGTCGCGTCGTTATTTTATTTCTTTACATTTTTAAATAGCGCACTTACCATTGGCCAACTTACACATTGTGTATATCTGTTGCGGATTTGGCCATATAATGAATATAACAATCATGATATATCGCAAGCGGATAGCAAATAATTAGCATGTTACAATTACATACTGCAATCAAGACACGCTTCTAACTGAAGTGGTCTATGACCTAAATTGTTTCATATTTACGAATATATGCATATTTTTTATATTCCCTGATGCTACTGAACTTTAGAGGCCTGCTATCAGAACAACTGTTTCGAATTATCTTCTTGCATTTATGCTCAAGCGAAAAAAGACTCCTAGCATACCACTACATCGAGTTATAGACGTAGGTTGGCTTTTCAGGTATTTGCACAAGCATTTCATATTGAGCCGCTTCCTCTAAAGATAGTTTCAAGTTTACTCCGTTAGACGGACGCAACGGGAAAAAAACAGTCTCCTTTAATCCGATGTATGCGCAGTGTTCGAGATCCGTATATCTCGCCTGGACGAGGTCGTCAGGTTTTTTAGTAAAGAAGAGCCAACACGTGTGCCCTTTCCAGCAATATGAAAAAGCAACAATGACATTTTTGAGAAATCGTACGCCGTTCCACTCTGGGAAGGTGGACGAACAGCGACACTGTTTAGCACACGACACAGGGGTGGCACAGAATTTTGAACAAAGATATGAACACACTTATTGTACTGATCGGTGGTCATCGTGATGGCATGTGCGCAAACACATTCTCGTATAACTTCTATCATTAAGTGCGTAAGCATTCCTATGCCTTCTCAACGAGAAATTTGTCCGTCACATAAGGCAACGAATGGCTCCTACCCCCCTAAGTAATGGCTCATAACCCCGTAAGAAAGCAAAAAAAAAAGCCAATATGTATGTATGTATTATGTATGTATATTATTATTATGTATGTATGCGTGGAATTCCACGCCCTCATACATGCCTGATACACAGACTGCGATTAGGCGTCGCCTTCACGCGCAAATATTTGCACATTATTGGACGGACAGACTCCCCGGACTGTTCAGTGTGTGGCGCTGTAGAGACTATAGAACATGTGCTCGTGGTGTGCCCTGAGTATGCGCGAGAAAAACTGACATTGGCAGATACATTGAGACATTTACACAATGTACCACTGTCGGAGGACCTCTTGCTAGGCGCGTGGCCACAGAGTTGGCATACGACAGAGACAATGCGTGCACTTTCACGTTTCCTAGGTGACACGGGCCTGGACCCACGGCTGTGATACCAGTTGTGTAATGTGTCATTCACCTCGTTCCTCCCATTATCATCCCCCATTGTGACCCTTTTTCTTCCCCTCTTCCCCTTCCCTTACGTAGAGTAGCAGGCCAGATGCTCCATTATGCGGCCGACCTCTCTACATCTTCCAATCATTAAAATACTTCTTCTTCCATTATGTATGTCAGAGCCTATTTATCTTGAAGGTCGTGTTTATTGATAACTAATCTACTCAAAATGCATATCCAAGGGAGGCGACGTATAAGCTATTGCACAGAATGGAGCGATTTTTTGCATCAAGTTCGAGAGCTGAGTTTCTGCAAACGCATATTTTTTGACGGAAGCGAAAAATCCACAAAACGCTATCCATAAAGAGCTTCACCCTAATAACGTACGTTTGACCATGTTAGTGCTCCATTGTCACATCTAGCGCACAAAATTCAAAAACACAGTGAGAAACCATCGGGCCAGACAGACCTATGCCTGAACGATAGCTTGAGCGAACATGCCAATAATGGGCGAAACGGTGATGCGGGCCATCGTAGCCTCTACTGCAGAAACTGCCAGTGGAAGCCCCAGTATTCGAAGTGCTACGTATAGCATGGAGTGCGGCGACATTGACACGCGACATAGTAGAAGCGCCGAGAGTGACTAAATGTGTGACACGTCTGTGGGCGCATCATCGGTTGATCTAGCAAAAAAAACTAACCCCAAGCCGTGACCGACCCCACAAAAAGGGCAGTCCAGCCATCTCTCAACGTCAGAATGTTAGAAATGAGGTTGCGCAGGTTGTTCCTAAAACACCATATATGTGAGAGTGACACGTCTCAAAATAAATCTGTTGGAAGTAGCACGTCTCTTTGTCGGTTTTCACTCTGTGCAAGTGTTGTGCGTTAGATGCAGTAATGAAGTTTTCTTGAAACTGCCGTAGTGGCCGAAAAGACGCGCATTCCATAAAGGTGCTCGGCATGAATTGTTGTTAAACTGTTTTATATATGCATGTCGGATTCCAGTTCAAAGAACACGAAAAAACATTGCTTAGAAAAGTATTTGGTGTTTCCTCTCATATTACTCACCGCTGCAGATGTACGAGATTACAGAGCTGAGTATTACACTGGTAAGAAAAAACAAGGAAAGAAAGCAAGAAGGGAACAAAAACGTGGACGGAAGAAGATACTTCATGCAGATGTGGCGAGATATTGAACACTGACGTATAGCCAGCTTCTAGTTTTTCCAAAACGTGGTGTTGTTTTTTTTCCTTTCGCTACATTATTTACACACCCACAAGAAGAACCTTCGCAAATGAGGACGCTTCTGAGAAAGCAAAAAAGAATGCAATCGTTTCATCTCGTCATTATGTGCCCGGTACGAACACTCCGAGCTGTGCGAGATAAACAATGCTCTCTCGTCCTCGTGAAAACGGCCGAAGGCAACAACATAGAAAGGAAAGTTCCATTCACGCGTTCTCGCCGGCGGAATTTGCCGGCGCTCGCACGCTGATTACCGCGGAAAATTGGGCGCTGCGATTTCCATGTTTTCTTCGGGGAATCGGCGGCCCGTAAGCGAACGAAGCCCGGTT